>NC_068405.1:1864291-1922747 GCF_023724105.1 Carassius gibelio
GATTTCACTTCATTTGAACAGAAACACTATTTCAACATTTCTGGACTCAGAAAGCTGTAAACTGACAATCTTGATCATTGAAGTCCTAACATTAGTTTTTGTGTATATAACTTCTAACACATTAAAAACTGTTTTACAGCATTGCAGAAAACATTGTACTTCATAAGGCATAAGCATCTATCAGTTTGGCAAGATTTGCACTGAATACTGAATGAAACAGCTTTCTCTAATAGAGAGACAAGCTTTTGAGCAGATTTGGGCTAGATTTCACTTCATTTGAACAGAAGTACTGTTTCAGCATTACTGGACTCAGAAAGCTGTAAACTGACAATCTTGATCATTGAAGTCCTAACATAAGTTTTTGTGCATATAACTTCTAGCACATTAAAAACTGTCTTACAGCATTGCAGAAAACATTGTATTTCATATGGCATAAGCATCTATCAGTTTGGCAAGATTTGCACTGAATACTGAATGAAACAGCTTTCTCTATTAGAGAGACAAGCTTTTGAGCAGATTTGGGCTAGATTTCACTTCATTTGAACAGAAGTACTATTTCAGCATTACTGGACTCAGAAAGCTGTAAACTGACAATCTTGATCATTAAAGTCCTAACATTAGTTTTTGTGCATATAACTTCTAACACATTAAAATCTGTCTTACAGCATTGCAGAAAACATTGTATTTCATATGGCATAAGCATCTATCAGTTTGGCAAGATTTGCACTGAATACTGAATGAAACAGCTTTCTCTATTAGAGAGACAAGCTTTTGAGCAGATTTGGGCTTGATTTCACTTCATTTGAACAGAAACACTATTTTAACATTTCTGGACTCAGAAAGCTGTAAACTGACAATCTTGATCATTGAAGTCCTAACATTAGTTTTTGTGTATATAACTTCTAACACATTAAAAACTGTTTTACAGCATTGCAGAAAACATTGTACTTCATAAGGCATAAGCATCTATCAGTTTGGCAAGATTTGCACTGAATACTGAATGAAACAGCTTTCTCTAATAGAGAGACAAGCTTTTGAGCAGATTTGGGCTTGATTTCACTTCATTTGAACAGAAACACTATTTCAACATTTCTGGACTCAGAAAGCTGTAAACTGACAATCTTGATCATTGAAGTCCTAACATTAGTTTTTGTGTATATAACTTCTAACACATTAAAAACTGTCTTACAGCATTTCAGAAAACATTGTATTTCATATGGCATAAGCATCTATCAGTTTGGCAAGATTTGCACTGAATACTGAATGAAACAGCTTTCTCTATTAGAGAGACAAGCTTTTGAGCAGATTTGGGCTAGATTTCACTTCATTTGAACAGAAGTACTATTTCAGCATTACTGGACTCAGAAAGCTGTAAACTGACAATCTTGATCATTGAAGTCCTAACATAAGTTTTTGTGCATATAACTTCTAACACATTAAAAACTGTCTTACAGCATTGCAGAAAACATTGTATTTCATATGGCATAAGCATCTATCAGTTTGGCAAGATTTGCACTGAATACTGAATGAAACAGCTTTCTCTATTAGAGAGACAAGCTTTTGAGCAGATTTGGGCTTGATTTCACTTCATTTGAACAGAAACACTATTTCAGCATTACTGGACTCAGAAAGCTGTAAACTGACAATCTTGATCATTGAAGTCCTAACATTAGTTTTTGTGTATATAACTTCTAACACATTAAAAACTGTTTTACAGCATTGCAGAAAACATTGTACTTCATAAGGCATAAGCATCTATCAGTTTGGCAAGATTTGCACTGAATACTGAATGAAACAGCTTTCTCTAATAGAGAGACAAGCTTTTGAGCAGATTTGGGCTAGATTTCACTTCATTTGAACAGAAGTACTGTTTCAGCATTACTGGACTCAGAAAGCTGTAAACTGACAATCTTGATCATTGAAGTCCTAACATAAGTTTTTGTGCATATAACTTCTAACACATTAAAAACTGTCTTACAGCATTGCAGAAAACATTGTATTTCATATGGCATAAGCATCTATCAGTTTGGCAAGATTTGCACTGAATACTGAATGAAACAGCTTTCTCTATTAGAGAGACAAGCTTTTGAGCAGATTTGGGCTAGATTTCACTTCATTTGAACAGAAGTACTGTTTCAGCATTACTGGACTCAGAAAGCTGTAAACTGACAATCTTGATCATTGAAGTCCTAACATAAGTTTTTGTGCATATAACTTCTAACACATTAAAAACTGTCTTACAGCATTGCAGAAAACATTGTATTTCATATGGCATAAGCATCTATCAGTTTGGCAAGATTTGCACTGAATACTGAATGAAACAGCTTTCTCTATTAGAGAGACAAGCTTTTGAGCAGATTTGGGCTAGATTTCACTTCATTTGAACAGAAACACTATTTCAGCATTACTGGACTCAGAAAGCTGTAAACTGACAATCTTGATCATTGAAGTCCTAACATTAGTTTTGTGTATATAACTTCTAACACATTAAAAACTGTCTTACAGCATTGCAGAAACCATTGTACTTCATAAGGCATAAGCATCTATCAGTTTGGCAAGATTTGCACTGAATACTGAATGAAACAGCTTTCTCTATTGGAGAGACAAGCTTTTGAGCAGATTTGGGCTTGATTTCACTTCATTTGAACAGAAACACTATTTCAACATTACTGGACTCAGAAAGCTGCAAACTGACAATCTTGATCATTGAAGTCCTAACATTAGTTTTTGTGTATATAACTTCTAACACATTAAAAACTGTTTTACAGCATTGCAGAAAACATTGTACTTCATAAGGCATAAGCATCTATCAGTTTGGCAAGATTTGCACTGAATACTGAATGAAACAGCTTTCTCAAATAGAGAGACAAGCTTTTGAGCAGATTTGGGCTAGATTTCACTTCATTTGAACAGAAGTACTATTTCAGCATTACTGGACTCAGAAAGCTGTAAACTGACAATCTTGATCATTGAAGTCCTAACATAAGTTTTTGTGCATATAACTTCTAACACATTAAAAACTGTCTTACAGCATTGCAGAAAACATTGTATTTCATATGGCATAAGCATCTATCAGTTTGGCAAGATTTGCACTGAATACTGAATGAAACAGCTTTCTCTAATAGAGAGACAAGCTTTTGAGCAGATTTGGGCTTGATTTCACTTCATTTGAACAGAAACACTATTTCAACATTTCTGGACTCAGAAAGCTGTAAACTGACAATCTTGATCATAGAAGTCCTAACATTAGTTTTTGTGTATATAACTTCTAACACATTAAAAACTGTTTTACAGCATTGCAGAAAACATTGTACTTCATAAGGCATAAGCATCTATCAGTTTGGCAAGATTTGCACTGAATACTGAATGAAACAGCTTCCTCTAATAGAGAGACAAGCTTTTGAGCAGATTTGGGCTAGATTTCACTTCATTTGAACAGAAGTACTGTTTCAGCATTACTGGACTCAGAAAGCTGTAAACTGACAATCTTGATCATTGAAGTCCTAACATAAGTTTTTGTGCATATAACTTCTAACACATTAAAAACTGTCTTACAGCATTGCAGAAAACATTGTATTTCATATGGCATAAGCATCTATCAGTTTGGCAAGATTTGCACTGAATACTGAATGAAACAGCTTTCTCTATTAGAGAGACAAGCTTTTGAGCAGATTTGGGCTTGATTTCACTTCATTTGAACAGAAACACTATTTCAACATTTCTGGACTCAGAAAGCTGTAAACTGACAATCTTGATCATTGAAGTCCTAACATTAGTTTTTGTGTATATAACTTCTAACACATTAAAAACTGTCTTACAGCATTTCAGAAAACATTGTATTTCATATGGCATAAGCATCTATCAGTTTGGCAAGATTTGCACTGAATACTGAATGAAACAGCTTTCTCTATTAGAGAGACAAGCTTTTGAGCAGATTTGGGCTAGATTTCACTTCATTTGAACAGAAGTACTATTTCAGCATTACTGGACTCAGAAAGCTGTAAACTGACAATCTTGATCATTGAAGTCCTAACATAAGTTTTTGTGCATATAACTTCTAACACATTAAAAACTGTCTTACAGCATTGCAGAAAACATTGTATTTCATATGGCATAAGCATCTATCAGTTTGGCAAGATTTGCACTGAATACTGAATGAAACAGCTTTCTCTATTAGAGAGACAAGCTTTTGAGCAGATTTGGGCTTGATTTCACTTCATTTGAACAGAAACACTATTTCAGCATTACTGGACTCAGAAAGCTGTAAACTGACAATCTTGATCATTGAAGTCCTAACATTAGTTTTTGTGTATATAACTTCTAACACATTAAAAACTGTTTTACAGCATTGCAGAAAACATTGTACTTCATAAGGCATAAGCATCTATCAGTTTGGCAAGATTTGCACTGAATACTGAATGAAACAGCTTTCTCTAATAGAGAGACAAGCTTTTGAGCAGATTTGGGCTAGATTTCACTTCATTTGAACAGAAGTACTGTTTCAGCATTACTGGACTCAGAAAGCTGTAAACTGACAATCTTGATCATTGAAGTCCTAACATAAGTTTTTGTGCATATAACTTCTAACACATTAAAAACTGTCTTACAGCATTGCAGAAAACATTGTATTTCATATGGCATAAGCATCTATCAGTTTGGCAAGATTTGCACTGAATACTGAATGAAACAGCTTTCTCTATTAGAGAGACAAGCTTTTGAGCAGATTTGGGCTAGATTTCACTTCATTTGAACAGAAGTACTGTTTCAGCATTACTGGACTCAGAAAGCTGTAAACTGACAATCTTGATCATTGAAGTCCTAACATAAGTTTTTGTGCATATAACTTCTAACACATTAAAAACTGTCTTACAGCATTGCAGAAAACATTGTATTTCATATGGCATAAGCATCTATCAGTTTGGCAAGATTTGCACTGAATACTGAATGAAACAGCTTTCTCTATTGGAGAGACAAGCTTTTGAGCAGATTTGGGCTTGATTTCACTTCATTTGAACAGAAACACTATTTCAACATTACTGGACTCAGAAAGCTGCAAACTGACAATCTTGATCATTGAAGTCCTAACATTAGTTTTTGTGTATATAACTTCTAACACATTAAAAACTGTTTTACAGCATTGCAGAAAACATTGTACTTCATAAGGCATAAGCATCTATCAGTTTGGCAAGATTTGCACTGAATACTGAATGAAACAGCTTTCTCAAATAGAGAGACAAGCTTTTGAGCAGATTTGGGCTAGATTTCACTTCATTTGAACAGAAGTACTATTTCAGCATTACTGGACTCAGAAAGCTGTAAACTGACAATCTTGATCATTGAAGTCCTAACATAAGTTTTTGTGCATATAACTTCTAACACATTAAAAACTGTCTTACAGCATTGCAGAAAACATTTTATTTCATATGGCATAAGCATCTATCAGTTTGGCAAGATTTGCACTGAATACTGAATGAAACAGCTTTCTCTAATAGAGAGACAAGCTTTTGAGCAGATTTGGGCTAGATTTCACTTCATTTGAACAGAAGTACTGTTTCAGCATTACTGGACTCAGAAAGCTGTAAACTGACAATCTTGATCATTGAAGTCCTAACATAAGTTTTTGTGCATATAACTTCTAACACATTAAAAACTGTCTTACAGCATTGCAGAAAACATTGTATTTCATATGGCATAAGCATCTATCAGTTTGGCAAGATTTGCACTGAATACTGAATGAAACAGCTTTCTCTATTAGAGAGACAAGCTTTTGAGCAGATTTGGGCTTGATTTCACTTCATTTGAACAGAAACACTATTTCAGCATTACTGGACTCAGAAAGCTGTAAACTGACAATCTTGATCATTGAAGTCCTAACATTAGTTTTTGTGTATATAACTTCTAACACATTAAAAACTGTTTTACAGCATTGCAGAAAACATTGTACTTCATAAGGCATAAGCATCTATCAGTTTGGCAAGATTTGCACTGAATACTGAATGAAACAGCTTTCTCTAATAGAGAGACAAGCTTTTGAGCAGATTTGGGCTAGATTTCACTTCATTTGAACAGAAGTACTGTTTCAGCATTACTGGACTCAGAAAGCTGTAAACTGACAATCTTGATCATTGAAGTCCTAACATAAGTTTTTGTGCATATAACTTCTAACACATTAAAAACTGTCTTACAGCATTGCAGAAAACATTGTATTTCATATGGCATAAGCATCTATCAGTTTGGCAAGATTTGCACTGAATACTGAATGAAACAGCTTTCTCTATTAGAGAGACAAGCTTTTGAGCAGATTTGGGCTAGATTTCACTTCATTTGAACAGAAGTACTGTTTCAGCATTACTGGACTCAGAAAGCTGTAAACTGACAATCTTGATCATTGAAGTCCTAACATAAGTTTTTGTGCATATAACTTCTAACACATTAAAAACTGTCTTACAGCATTGCAGAAAACATTGTATTTCATATGGCATAAGCATCTATCAGTTTGGCAAGATTTGCACTGAATACTGAATGAAACAGCTTTCTCTATTAGAGAGACAAGCTTTTGAGCAGATTTGGGCTAGATTTCACTTCATTTGAACAGAAACACTATTTCAGCATTACTGGACTCAGAAAGCTGTAAACTGACAATCTTGATCATTGAAGTCCTAACATTAGTTTTTGTGTATATAACTTCTAACACATTAAAAACTGTCTTACAGCATTGCAGAAACCATTGTACTTCATAAGGCATAAGCATCTATCAGTTTGGCAAGATTTGCACTGAATACTGAATGAAACAGCTTTCTCTATTGGAGAGACAAGCTTTTGAGCAGATTTGGGCTTGATTTCACTTCATTTGAACAGAAACACTATTTCAACATTACTGGACTCAGAAAGCTGTAAACTGACAATCTTGATCATAGAAGTCCTAACATTAGTTTTTGTGTATATAACTTCTAACACATTAAAAACTGTTTTACAGCATTGCAGAAAACATTGTACTTCATAAGGCATAAGCATCTATCAGTTTGGCAAGATTTGCACTGAATACTGAATGAAACAGCTTCCTCTAATAGAGAGACAAGCTTTTGAGCAGATTTGGGCTAGATTTCACTTCATTTGAACAGAAACACTATTTCAACATTTCTGGACTCAGAAAGCTGTAAACTGACAATCTTGATCATAGAAGTCCTAACATTAGTTTTTGTGTATATAACTTCTAACACATTAAAAACTGTTTTACAGCATTGCAGAAAACATTGTACTTCATAAGGCATAAGCATCTATCAGTTTGGCAAGATTTGCACTGAATACTGAATGAAACAGCTTCCTCTAATAGAGAGACAAGCTTTTGAGCAGATTTGGGCTAGATTTCACTTCATTTGAACAGAAGTACTGTTTCAGCATTACTGGACTCAGAAAGCTGTAAACTGACAATCTTGATCATTGAAGTCCTAACATAAGTTTTTGTGCATATAACTTCTAACACATTAAAAACTGTCTTACAGCATTGCAGAAAACATTGTATTTCATATGGCATAAGCATCTATCAGTTTGGCAAGATTTGCACTGAATACTGAATGAAACAGCTTTCTCTATTAGAGAGACAAGCTTTTGAGCAGATTTGGGCTTGATTTCACTTCATTTGAACAGAAACACTATTTCAACATTTCTGGACTCAGAAAGCTGTAAACTGACAATCTTGATCATTGAAGTCCTAACATTAGTTTTTGTGTATATAACTTCTAACACATTAAAAACTGTCTTACAGCATTTCAGAAAACATTGTATTTCATATGGCATAAGCATCTATCAGTTTGGCAAGATTTGCACTGAATACTGAATGAAACAGCTTTCTCTATTAGAGAGACAAGCTTTTGAGCAGATTTGGGCTAGATTTCACTTCATTTGAACAGAAGTACTATTTCAGCATTACTGGACTCAGAAAGCTGTAAACTGACAATCTTGATCATTGAAGTCCTAACATAAGTTTTTGTGCATATAACTTCTAACACATTAAAAACTGTCTTACAGCATTGCAGAAAACATTGTATTTCATATGGCATAAGCATCTATCAGTTTGGCAAGATTTGCACTGAATACTGAATGAAACAGCTTTCTCTATTAGAGAGACAAGCTTTTGAGCAGATTTGGGCTTGATTTCACTTCATTTGAACAGAAACACTATTTCAGCATTACTGGACTCAGAAAGCTGTAAACTGACAATCTTGATCATTGAAGTCCTAACATTAGTTTTTGTGTATATAACTTCTAACACATTAAAAACTGTTTTACAGCATTGCAGAAAACATTGTACTTCATAAGGCATAAGCATCTATCAGTTTGGCAAGATTTGCACTGAATACTGAATGAAACAGCTTTCTCTAATAGAGAGACAAGCTTTTGAGCAGATTTGGGCTAGATTTCACTTCATTTGAACAGAAGTACTGTTTCAGCATTACTGGACTCAGAAAGCTGTAAACTGACAATCTTGATCATTGAAGTCCTAACATAAGTTTTTGTGCATATAACTTCTAACACATTAAAAACTGTCTTACAGCATTGCAGAAAACATTGTATTTCATATGGCATAAGCATCTATCAGTTTGGCAAGATTTGCACTGAATACTGAATGAAACAGCTTTCTCTATTAGAGAGACAAGCTTTTGAGCAGATTTGGGCTAGATTTCACTTCATTTGAACAGAAGTACTGTTTCAGCATTACTGGACTCAGAAAGCTGTAAACTGACAATCTTGATCATTGAAGTCCTAACATAAGTTTTTGTGCATATAACTTCTAACACATTAAAAACTGTCTTACAGCATTGCAGAAAACATTGTATTTCATATGGCATAAGCATCTATCAGTTTGGCAAGATTTGCACTGAATACTGAATGAAACAGCTTTCTCTATTAGAGAGACAAGCTTTTGAGCAGATTTGGGCTACATTTCACTTCATTTGAACAGAAACACTATTTCAGCATTACTGGACTCAGAAAGCTGTAAACTGACAATCTTGATCATTGAAGTCCTAACATTAGTTTTTGTGTATATAACTTCTAACACATTAAAAACTGTCTTACAGCATTGCAGAAACCATTGTACTTCATAAGGCATAAGCATCTATCAGTTTGGCAAGATTTGCACTGAATACTGAATGAAACAGCTTTCTCTATTGGAGAGACAAGCTTTTGAGCAGATTTGGGCTTGATTTCACTTCATTTGAACAGAAACACTATTTCAACATTACTGGACTCAGAAAGCTGCAAACTGACAATCTTGATCATTGAAGTCCTAACATTAGTTTTTGTGTATATAACTTCTAACACATTAAAAACTGTTTTACAGCATTGCAGAAAACATTGTACTTCATAAGGCATAAGCATCTATCAGTTTGGCAAGATTTGCACTGAATACTGAATGAAACAGCTTTCTCAAATAGAGAGACAAGCTTTTGAGCAGATTTGGGCTAGATTTCACTTCATTTGAACAGAAGTACTATTTCAGCATTACTGGACTCAGAAAGCTGTAAACTGACAATCTTGATCATTGAAGTCCTAACATAAGTTTTTGTGCATATAACTTCTAACACATTAAAAACTGTCTTACAGCATTGCAGAAAACATTTTATTTCATATGGCATAAGCATCTATCAGTTTGGCAAGATTTGCACTGAATACTGAATGAAACAGCTTTCTCTATTAGAGAGACAAGCTTTTGAGCAGATTTGGGCTTGATTTCACTTCATTTGAACAGAAACACTATTTCAACATTACTGGACTCAGAAAGCTGTAAACTGACAATCTTGATCATTGAAGTCCTAACATAAGTTTTTGTGCATATAACTTCTAACACATTAAAAACTGTTTTACAGCATTGCAGAAAACATTGTACTTCATAAGGCATAAGTATCTATCAGTTTGGCAAGATTTGCACTGAATACTGAATGAAACAGCTTTCTCTAATAGAGAGACAAGCTTTTGAGCAGATTTGGGCTTGATTTCACTTCATTTGAACAGAAACACTATTTCAACATTTCTGGACTCAGAATGCTGTAAACTGACAATCTTGATCATTGAAGTCCTAACATTAGTTTTTGTGTATATAACTTCTAACACATTAAAAACTGTTTTACAGCATTGCAGAAAACATTGTACTTCATAAGGCATAAGCATCTATCAGTTTGGCAAGATTTGCACTGAATACTGAATGAAACAGCTTCCTCTAATAGAGAGACAAGCTTTTGAGCAGATTTGGGCTAGATTTCACTTCATTTGAACAGAAGTACTGTTTCAGCATTACTGGACTCAGAAAGCTGTAAACTGACAATCTTGATCATTGAAGTCCTAACATTAGTTTTTTTGTATATAACTTCTAACACATTAAAAACTGTCTTACAGCATTGCAGAAAACATTGTATTTCATATGGCATAAGCATCTATCAGTTTGGCAAGATTTGCACTGAATACTGAATGAAACAGCTTTCTCTATTAGAGAGACAAGCTTTTGAGCAGATTTGGGCTAGATTTCACTTCATTTGAACAGAAGTACTATTTCAGCATTACTGGACTCAGAAAGCTGTAAACTGACAATCTTGATCATTGAAGTCCTAACATAAGTTTTTGTGCATATAACTTCTAACACATTAAAAACTGTCTTACAGCATTGCAGAAAACATTGTATTTCATATGGCATAAGCATCTATCAGTTTGGCAAGATTTGCACTGAATACTGAATGAAACAGCTTTCTCTATTAGAGAGACAAGCTTTTGAGCAGATTTGGGCTTGATTTCACTTCATTTGAACAGAAACACTATTTCAACATTTCTGGACTCAGAAAGCTGTAAACTGACAATCTTGATCATTGAAGTCCTAACATTAGTTTTTGTGTATATAACTTCTAACACATTAAAAACTGTTTTACAGCATTGCAGAAAACATTGTACTTCATAAGGCATAAGCATCTATCAGTTTGGCAAGATTTGCACTGAATACTGAATGAAACAGCTTTCTCTAATAGAGAGACAAGCTTTTGAGCAGATTTGGGCTAGATTTCACTTCATTTGAACAGAAGTACTATTTCAGCATTACTGGACTCAGAAAGCTGTAAACTGACAATCTTGATCATTGAAGTCCTAACATAAGTTTTTGTGCATATAACTTCTAACACATTAAAAACTGTCTTACAGCATTGCAGAAAACATTGTATTTCATATGGCATAAGCATCTATCAGTTTGGCAAGATTTGCACTGAATACTGAATGAAACAGCTTTCTCTATTAGAGAGACAAGCTTTTGAGCAGATTTGGGCTAGATTTCACTTCATTTGAACAGAAGTACTATTTCAGCATTACTGGACTCAGAAAGCTGTAAACTGACAATCTTGATCATTGAAGTCCTAACATTAGTTTTTGTGTATATAACTTCTAACACATTAAAAACTGTTTTACAGCATTGCAGAAAACATTGTACTTCATAAGGCATAAGCATCTATCAGTTTGGCAAGATTTGCACTGAATACTGAATGAAACAGCTTTCTCTATTAGAGAGACAAGCTTTTGAGCAGATTTGGGCTAGATTTCACTTCATTTGAACAGAAGTACTGTTTCAGCATTACTGGACTCAGAAAGCTGTAAACTGACAATCTTGATCATTGAAGTCCTAACATAAGTTTTTGTGCATATAACTTCTAACACATTAAAAACTGTCTTACAGCATTGCAGAAAACATTGTATTTCATATGGCATAAGCATCTATCAGTTTGGCAAGATTTGCACTGAATACTGAATGAAACAGCTTTCTCTATTAGAGAGACAAGCTTTTGAGCAGATTTGGGCTAGATTTCACTTCATTTGAACAGAAACACTATTTCAGCATTACTGGACTCAGAAAGCTGTAAACTGACAATCTTGATCATTGAAGTCCTAACATTAGTTTTTGTGTATATAACTTCTAACACATTAAAAACTGTCTTACAGCATTGCAGAAACCATTGTACTTCATAAGGCATAAGCATCTATCAGTTTGGCAAGATTTGCACTGAATACTGAATGAAACAGCTTTCTCTATTGGAGAGACAAGCTTTTGAGCAGATTTGGGCTTGATTTCACTTCATTTGAACAGAAACACTATTTCAACATTACTGGACTCAGAAAGCTGTAAACTGACAATCTTGATCATAGAAGTCCTAACATTAGTTTTTGTGTATATAACTTCTAACACATTAAAAACTGTTTTACAGCATTGCAGAAAACATTGTACTTCATAAGGCATAAGCATCTATCAGTTTGGCAAGATTTGCACTGAATACTGAATGAAACAGCTTCCTCTAATAGAGAGACAAGCTTTTGAGCAGATTTGGGCTAGATTTCACTTCATTTGAACAGAAACACTATTTCAACATTTCTGGACTCAGAAAGCTGTAAACTGACAATCTTGATCATAGAAGTCCTAACATTAGTTTTTGTGTATATAACTTCTAACACATTAAAAACTGTTTTACAGCATTGCAGAAAACATTGTACTTCATAAGGCATAAGCATCTATCAGTTTGGCAAGATTTGCACTGAATACTGAATGAAACAGCTTCCTCTAATAGAGAGACAAGCTTTTGAGCAGATTTGGGCTAGATTTCACTTCATTTGAACAGAAGTACTGTTTCAGCATTACTGGACTCAGAAAGCTGTAAACTGACAATCTTGATCATTGAAGTCCTAACATAAGTTTTTGTGCATATAACTTCTAACACATTAAAAACTGTCTTACAGCATTGCAGAAAACATTGTATTTCATATGGCATAAGCATCTATCAGTTTGGCAAGATTTGCACTGAATACTGAATGAAACAGCTTTCTCTATTAGAGAGACAAGCTTTTGAGCAGATTTGGGCTTGATTTCACTTCATTTGAACAGAAACACTATTTCAACATTTCTGGACTCAGAAAGCTGTAAACTGACAATCTTGATCATTGAAGTCCTAACATTAGTTTTTGTGTATATAACTTCTAACACATTAAAAACTGTCTTACAGCATTTCAGAAAACATTGTATTTCATATGGCATAAGCATCTATCAGTTTGGCAAGATTTGCACTGAATACTGAATGAAACAGCTTTCTCTATTAGAGAGACAAGCTTTTGAGCAGATTTGGGCTAGATTTAACTTCATTTGAACAGAAGTACTATTTCAGCATTACTGGACTCAGAAAGCTGTAAACTGACAATCTTGATCATTGAAGTCCTAACATAAGTTTTTGTGCATATAACTTCTAACACATTAAAAACTGTCTTACAGCATTGCAGAAAACATTGTATTTCATATGGCATAAGCATCTATCAGTTTGGCAAGATTTGCACTGAATACTGAATGAAACAGCTTTCTCTATTAGAGAGACAAGCTTTTGAGCAGATTTGGGCTTGATTTCACTTCATTTGAACAGAAACACTATTTCAGCATTACTGGACTCAGAAAGCTGTAAACTGACAATCTTGATCATTGAAGTCCTAACATTAGTTTTTGTGTATATAACTTCTAACACATTAAAAACTGTTTTACAGCATTGCAGAAAACATTGTACTTCATAAGGCATAAGCATCTATCAGTTTGGCAAGATTTGCACTGAATACTGAATGAAACAGCTTTCTCTAATAGAGAGACAAGCTTTTGAGCAGATTTGGGCTAGATTTCACTTCATTTGAACAGAAGTACTGTTTCAGCATTACTGGACTCAGAAAGCTGTAAACTGACAATCTTGATCATTGAAGTCCTAACATAAGTTTTTGTGCATATAACTTCTAACACATTAAAAACTGTCTTACAGCATTGCAGAAAACATTGTATTTCATATGGCATAAGCATCTATCAGTTTGGCAAGATTTGCACTGAATACTGAATGAAACAGCTTTCTCTATTAGAGAGACAAGCTTTTGAGCAGATTTGGGCTAGATTTCACTTCATTTGAACAGAAGTACTGTTTCAGCATTACTGGACTCAGAAAGCTGTAAACTGACAATCTTGATCATTGAAGTCCTAACATAAGTTTTTGTGCATATAACTTCTAACACATTAAAAACTGTCTTACAGCATTGCAGAAAACATTGTATTTCATATGGCATAAGCATCTATCAGTTTGGCAAGATTTGCACTGAATACTGAATGAAACAGCTTTCTCTATTAGAGAGACAAGCTTTTGAGCAGATTTGGGCTAGATTTCACTTCATTTGAACAGAAACACTATTTCAGCATTACTGGACTCAGAAAGCTGTAAACTGACAATCTTGATCATTGAAGTCCTAACATTAGTTTTTGTGTATATAACTTCTAACACATTAAAAACTGTCTTACAGCATTGCAGAAACCATTGTACTTCATAAGGCATAAGCATCTATCAGTTTGGCAAGATTTGCACTGAATACTGAATGAAACAGCTTTCTCTATTGGAGAGACAAGCTTTTGAGCAGATTTGGGCTTGATTTCACTTCATTTGAACAGAAACACTATTTCAACATTACTGGACTCAGAAAGCTGCAAACTGACAATCTTGATCATTGAAGTCCTAACATTAGTTTTTGTGTATATAACTTCTAACACATTAAAAACTGTTTTACAGCATTGCAGAAAACATTGTACTTCATAAGGCATAAGCATCTATCAGTTTGGCAAGATTTGCACTGAATACTGAATGAAACAGCTTTCTCAAATAGAGAGACAAGCTTTTGAGCAGATTTGGGCTAGATTTCACTTCATTTGAACAGAAGTACTATTTCAGCATTACTGGACTCAGAAAGCTGTAAACTGACAATCTTGATCATTGAAGTCCTAACATAAGTTTTTGTGCATATAACTTCTAACACATTAAAAACTGTCTTACAGCATTGCAGAAAACATTGTATTTCATATGGCATAAGCATCTATCAGTTTGGCAAGATTTGCACTGAATACTGAATGAAACAGCTTTCTCTAATAGAGAGACAAGCTTTTGAGCAGATTTGGGCTTGATTTCACTTCATTTGAACAGAAACACTATTTCAACATTTCTGGACTCAGAAAGCTGTAAACTGACAATCTTGATCATAGAAGTCCTAACATTAGTTTTTGTGTATATAACTTCTAACACATTAAAAACTGTTTTACAGCATTGCAGAAAACATTGTACTTCATAAGGCATAAGCATCTATCAGTTTGGCAAGATTTGCACTGAATACTGAATGAAACAGCTTCCTCTAATAGAGAGACAAGCTTTTGAGCAGATTTGGGCTAGATTTCACTTCATTTGAACAGAAGTACTGTTTCAGCATTACTGGACTCAGAAAGCTGTAAACTGACAATCTTGATCATTGAAGTCCTAACATAAGTTTTTGTGCATATAACTTCTAACACATTAAAAACTGTCTTACAGCATTGCAGAAAACATTGTATTTCATATGGCATAAGCATCTATCAGTTTGGCAAGATTTGCACTGAATACTGAATGAAACAGCTTTCTCTATTAGAGAGACAAGCTTTTGAGCAGATTTGGGCTTGATTTCACTTCATTTGAACAGAAACACTATTTCAACATTTCTGGACTCAGAAAGCTGTAAACTGACAATCTTGATCATTGAAGTCCTAACATTAGTTTTTGTGTATATAACTTCTAACACATTAAAAACTGTCTTACAGCATTTCAGAAAACATTGTATTTCATATGGCATAAGCATCTATCAGTTTGGCAAGATTTGCACTGAATACTGAATGAAACAGCTTTCTCTATTAGAGAGACAAGCTTTTGAGCAGATTTGGGCTAGATTTCACTTCATTTGAACAGAAGTACTATTTCAGCATTACTGGACTCAGAAAGCTGTAAACTGACAATCTTGATCATTGAAGTCCTAACATAAGTTTTTGTGCATATAACTTCTAACACATTAAAAACTGTCTTACAGCATTGCAGAAAACATTGTATTTCATATGGCATAAGCATCTATCAGTTTGGCAAGATTTGCACTGAATACTGAATGAAACAGCTTTCTCTATTAGAGAGACAAGCTTTTGAGCAGATTTGGGCTTGATTTCACTTCATTTGAACAGAAACACTATTTCAGCATTACTGGACTCAGAAAGCTGTAAACTGACAATCTTGATCATTGAAGTCCTAACATTAGTTTTTGTGTATATAACTTCTAACACATTAAAAACTGTTTTACAGCATTGCAGAAAACATTGTACTTCATAAGGCATAAGCATCTATCAGTTTGGCAAGATTTGCACTGAATACTGAATGAAACAGCTTTCTCTAATAGAGAGACAAGCTTTTGAGCAGATTTGGGCTAGATTTCACTTCATTTGAACAGAAGTACTGTTTCAGCATTACTGGACTCAGAAAGCTGTAAACTGACAATCTTGATCATTGAAGTCCTAACATAAGTTTTTGTGCATATAACTTCTAACACATTAAAAACTGTCTTACAGCATTGCAGAAAACATTGTATTTCATATGGCATAAGCATCTATCAGTTTGGCAAGATTTGCACTGAATACTGAATGAAACAGCTTTCTCTATTAGAGAGACAAGCTTTTGAGCAGATTTGGGCTAGATTTCACTTCATTTGAACAGAAGTACTGTTTCAGCATTACTGGACTCAGAAAGCTGTAAACTGACAATCTTGATCATTGAAGTCCTAACATAAGTTTTTGTGCATATAACTTCTAACACATTAAAAACTGTCTTACAGCATTGCAGAAAACATTGTATTTCATATGGCATAAGCATCTATCAGTTTGGCAAGATTTGCACTGAATACTGAATGAAACAGCTTTCTCTATTGGAGAGACAAGCTTTTGAGCAGATTTGGGCTTGATTTCACTTCATTTGAACAGAAACACTATTTCAACATTACTGGACTCAGAAAGCTGCAAACTGACAATCTTGATCATTGAAGTCCTAACATTAGTTTTTGTGTATATAACTTCTAACACATTAAAAACTGTTTTACAGCATTGCAGAAAACATTGTACTTCATAAGGCATAAGCATCTATCAGTTTGGCAAGATTTGCACTGAATACTGAATGAAACAGCTTTCTCAAATAGAGAGACAAGCTTTTGAGCAGATTTGGGCTAGATTTCACTTCATTTGAACAGAAGTACTATTTCAGCATTACTGGACTCAGAAAGCTGTAAACTGACAATCTTGATCATTGAAGTCCTAACATAAGTTTTTGTGCATATAACTTCTAACACATTAAAAACTGTCTTACAGCATTGCAGAAAACATTTTATTTCATATGGCATAAGCATCTATCAGTTTGGCAAGATTTGCACTGAATACTGAATGAAACAGCTTTCTCTAATAGAGAGACAAGCTTTTGAGCAGATTTGGGCTAGATTTCACTTCATTTGAACAGAAGTACTGTTTCAGCATTACTGGACTCAGAAAGCTGTAAACTGACAATCTTGATCATTGAAGTCCTAACATAAGTTTTTGTGCATATAACTTCTAACACATTAAAAACTGTCTTACAGCATTGCAGAAAACATTGTATTTCATATGGCATAAGCATCTATCAGTTTGGCAAGATTTGCACTGAATACTGAATGAAACAGCTTTCTCTATTAGAGAGACAAGCTTTTGAGCAGATTTGGGCTTGATTTCACTTCATTTGAACAGAAACACTATTTCAGCATTACTGGACTCAGAAAGCTGTAAACTGACAATCTTGATCATTGAAGTCCTAACATTAGTTTTTGTGTATATAACTTCTAACACATTAAAAACTGTTTTACAGCATTGCAGAAAACATTGTACTTCATAAGGCATAAGCATCTATCAGTTTGGCAAGATTTGCACTGAATACTGAATGAAACAGCTTTCTCTAATAGAGAGACAAGCTTTTGAGCAGATTTGGGCTAGATTTCACTTCATTTGAACAGAAGTACTGTTTCAGCATTACTGGACTCAGAAAGCTGTAAACTGACAATCTTGATCATTGAAGTCCTAACATAAGTTTTTGTGCATATAACTTCTAACACATTAAAAACTGTCTTACAGCATTGCAGAAAACATTGTATTTCATATGGCATAAGCATCTATCAGTTTGGCAAGATTTGCACTGAATACTGAATGAAACAGCTTTCTCTATTAGAGAGACAAGCTTTTGAGCAGATTTGGGCTAGATTTCACTTCATTTGAACAGAAGTACTGTTTCAGCATTACTGGACTCAGAAAGCTGTAAACTGACAATCTTGATCATTGAAGTCCTAACATAAGTTTTTGTGCATATAACTTCTAACACATTAAAAACTGTCTTACAGCATTGCAGAAAACATTGTATTTCATATGGCATAAGCATCTATCAGTTTGGCAAGATTTGCACTGAATACTGAATGAAACAGCTTTCTCTATTAGAGAGACAAGCTTTTGAGCAGATTTGGGCTAGATTTCACTTCATTTGAACAGAAACACTATTTCAGCATTACTGGACTCAGAAAGCTGTAAACTGACAATCTTGATCATTGAAGTCCTAACATTAGTTTTTGTGTATATAACTTCTAACACATTAAAAACTGTCTTACAGCATTGCAGAAACCATTGTACTTCATAAGGCATAAGCATCTATCAGTTTGGCAAGATTTGCACTGAATACTGAATGAAACAGCTTTCTCTATTGGAGAGACAAGCTTTTGAGCAGATTTGGGCTTGATTTCACTTCATTTGAACAGAAACACTATTTCAACATTACTGGACTCAGAAAGCTGTAAACTGACAATCTTGATCATAGAAGTCCTAACATTAGTTTTTGTGTATATAACTTCTAACACATTAAAAACTGTTTTACAGCATTGCAGAAAACATTGTACTTCATAAGGCATAAGCATCTATCAGTTTGGCAAGATTTGCACTGAATACTGAATGAAACAGCTTCCTCTAATAGAGAGACAAGCTTTTGAGCAGATTTGGGCTAGATTTCACTTCATTTGAACAGAAACACTATTTCAACATTTCTGGACTCAGAAAGCTGTAAACTGACAATCTTGATCATAGAAGTCCTAACATTAGTTTTTGTGTATATAACTTCTAACACATTAAAAACTGTTTTACAGCATTGCAGAAAACATTGTACTTCATAAGGCATAAGCATCTATCAGTTTGGCAAGATTTGCACTGAATACTGAATGAAACAGCTTCCTCTAATAGAGAGACAAGCTTTTGAGCAGATTTGGGCTAGATTTCACTTCATTTGAACAGAAGTACTGTTTCAGCATTACTGGACTCAGAAAGCTGTAAACTGACAATCTTGATCATTGAAGTCCTAACATAAGTTTTTGTGCATATAACTTCTAACACATTAAAAACTGTCTTACAGCATTGCAGAAAACATTGTATTTCATATGGCATAAGCATCTATCAGTTTGGCAAGATTTGCACTGAATACTGAATGAAACAGCTTTCTCTATTAGAGAGACAAGCTTTTGAGCAGATTTGGGCTTGATTTCACTTCATTTGAACAGAAACACTATTTCAACATTTCTGGACTCAGAAAGCTGTAAACTGACAATCTTGATCATTGAAGTCCTAACATTAGTTTTTGTGTATATAACTTCTAACACATTAAAAACTGTCTTACAGCATTTCAGAAAACATTGTATTTCATATGGCATAAGCATCTATCAGTTTGGCAAGATTTGCACTGAATACTGAATGAAACAGCTTTCTCTATTAGAGAGACAAGCTTTTGAGCAGATTTGGGCTAGATTTCACTTCATTTGAACAGAAGTACTATTTCAGCATTACTGGACTCAGAAAGCTGTAAACTGACAATCTTGATCATTGAAGTCCTAACATAAGTTTTTGTGCATATAACTTCTAACACATTAAAAACTGTCTTACAGCATTGCAGAAAACATTGTATTTCATATGGCATAAGCATCTATCAGTTTGGCAAGATTTGCACTGAATACTGAATGAAACAGCTTTCTCTATTAGAGAGACAAGCTTTTGAGCAGATTTGGGCTTGATTTCACTTCATTTGAACAGAAACACTATTTCAGCATTACTGGACTCAGAAAGCTGTAAACTGACAATCTTGATCATTGAAGTCCTAACATTAGTTTTTGTGTATATAACTTCTAACACATTAAAAACTGTTTTACAGCATTGCAGAAAACATTGTACTTCATAAGGCATAAGCATCTATCAGTTTGGCAAGATTTGCACTGAATACTGAATGAAACAGCTTCCTCTAATAGAGAGACAAGCTTTTGAGCAGATTTGGGCTAGATTTCACTTCATTTGAACAGAAGTACTGTTTCAGCATTACTGGACTCAGAAAGCTGTAAACTGACAATCTTGATCATTGAAGTCCTAACATAAGTTTTTGTGCATATAACTTCTAACACATTAAAAACTGTCTTACAGCATTGCAGAAAACATTGTATTTCATATGGCATAAGCATCTATCAGTTTGGCAAGATTTGCACTGAATACTGAATGAAACAGCTTTCTCTATTAGAGAGACAAGCTTTTGAGCAGATTTGGGCTAGATTTCACTTCATTTGAACAGAAACACTATTTCAGCATTACTGGACTCAGAAAGCTGTAAACTGACAATCTTGATCATTGAAGTCCTAACATTAGTTTTTGTGTATATAACTTCTAACACATTAAAAACTGTCTTACAGCATTGCAGAAACCATTGTACTTCATAAGGCATAAGCATCTATCAGTTTGGCAAGATTTGCACTGAATACTGAATGAAACAGCTTTCTCTATTGGAGAGACAAGCTTTTGAGCAGATTTGGGCTTGATTTCACTTCATTTGAACAGAAACACTATTTCAACATTACTGGACTCAGAAAGCTGCAAACTGACAATCTTGATCATTGAAGTCCTAACATTAGTTTTTGTGTATATAACTTCTAACACATTAAAAACTGTTTTACAGCATTGCAGAAAACATTGTACTTCATAAGGCATAAGCATCTATCAGTTTGGCAAGATTTGCACTGAATACTGAATGAAACAGCTTTCTCAAATAGAGAGACAAGCTTTTGAGCAGATTTGGGCTAGATTTCACTTCATTTGAACAGAAGTACTATTTCAGCATTACTGGACTCAGAAAGCTGTAAACTGACAATCTTGATCATTGAAGTCCTAACATAAGTTTTTGTGCATATAACTTCTAACACATTAAAAACTGTCTTACAGCATTGCAGAAAACATTTTATTTCATATGGCATAAGCATCTATCAGTTTGGCAAGATTTGCACTGAATACTGAATGAAACAGCTTTCTCTATTAGAGAGACAAGCTTTTGAGCAGATTTGGGCTTGATTTCACTTCATTTGAACAGAAACACTATTTCAACATTACTGGACTCAGAAAGCTGTAAACTGACAATCTTGATCATTGAAGTCCTAACATAAGTTTTTGTGCATATAACTTCTAACACATTAAAAACTGTTTTACAGCATTGCAGAAAACATTGTACTTCATAAGGCATAAGTATCTATCAGTTTGGCAAGATTTGCACTGAATACTGAATGAAACAGCTTTCTCTAATAGAGAGACAAGCTTTTGAGCAGATTTGGGCTTGATTTCACTTCATTTGAACAGAAACACTATTTCAACATTTCTGGACTCAGAATGCTGTAAACTGACAATCTTGATCATTGAAGTCCTAACATTAGTTTTTGTGTATATAACTTCTAACACATTAAAAACTGTTTTACAGCATTGCAGAAAACATTGTACTTCATAAGGCATAAGCATCTATCAGTTTGGCAAGATTTGCACTGAATACTGAATGAAACAGCTTCCTCTAATAGAGAGACAAGCTTTTGAGCAGATTTGGGCTAGATTTCACTTCATTTGAACAGAAGTACTGTTTCAGCATTACTGGACTCAGAAAGCTGTAAACTGACAATCTTGATCATTGAAGTCCTAACATTAGTTTTTTTGTATATAACTTCTAACACATTAAAAACTGTCTTACAGCATTGCAGAAAACATTGTATTTCATATGGCATAAGCATCTATCAGTTTGGCAAGATTTGCACTGAATACTGAATGAAACAGCTTTCTCTATTAGAGAGACAAGCTTTTGAGCAGATTTGGGCTAGATTTCACTTCATTTGAACAGAAGTACTATTTCAGCATTACTGGACTCAGAAAGCTGTAAACTGACAATCTTGATCATTGAAGTCCTAACATAAGTTTTTGTGCATATAACTTCTAACACATTAAAAACTGTCTTACAGCATTGCAGAAAACATTGTATTTCATATGGCATAAGCATCTATCAGTTTGGCAAGATTTGCACTGAATACTGAATGAAACAGCTTTCTCTATTAGAGAGACAAGCTTTTGAGCAGATTTGGGCTTGATTTCACTTCATTTGAACAGAAACACTATTTCAACATTTCTGGACTCAGAAAGCTGTAAACTGACAATCTTGATCATTGAAGTCCTAACATTAGTTTTTGTGTATATAACTTCTAACACATTAAAAACTGTTTTACAGCATTGCAGAAAACATTGTACTTCATAAGGCATAAGCATCTATCAGTTTGGCAAGATTTGCACTGAATACTGAATGAAACAGCTTTCTCTAATAGAGAGACAAGCTTTTGAGCAGATTTGGGCTAGATTTCACTTCATTTGAACAGAAGTACTATTTCAGCATTACTGGACTCAGAAAGCTGTAAACTGACAATCTTGATCATTGAAGTCCTAACATAAGTTTTTGTGCATATAACTTCTAACACATTAAAAACTGTCTTACAGCATTGCAGAAAACATTGTATTTCATATGGCATAAGCATCTATCAGTTTGGCAAGATTTGCACTGAATACTGAATGAAACAGCTTTCTCTATTAGAGAGACAAGCTTTTGAGCAGATTTGGGCTAGATTTCACTTCATTTGAACAGAAGTACTATTTCAGCATTACTGGACTCAGAAAGCTGTAAACTGACAATCTTGATCATTGAAGTCCTAACATTAGTTTTTGTGTATATAACTTCTAACACATTAAAAACTGTTTTACAGCATTGCAGAAAACATTGTACTTCATAAGGCATAAGCATCTATCAGTTTGGCAAGATTTGCACTGAATACTGAATGAAACAGCTTTCTCTATTAGAGAGACAAGCTTTTGAGCAGATTTGGGCTAGATTTCACTTCATTTGAACAGAAGTACTGTTTCAGCATTACTGGACTCAGAAAGCTGTAAACTGACAATCTTGATCATTGAAGTCCTAACATAAGTTTTTGTGCATATAACTTCTAACACATTAAAAACTGTCTTACAGCATTGCAGAAAACATTGTATTTCATATGGCATAAGCATCTATCAGTTTGGCAAGATTTGCACTGAATACTGAATGAAACAGCTTTCTCTATTAGAGAGACAAGCTTTTGAGCAGATTTGGGCTAGATTTCACTTCATTTGAACAGAAACACTATTTCAGCATTACTGGACTCAGAAAGCTGTAAACTGACAATCTTGATCATTGAAGTCCTAACATTAGTTTTTGTGTATATAACTTCTAACACATTAAAAACTGTCTTACAGCATTGCAGAAACCATTGTACTTCATAAGGCATAAGCATCTATCAGTTTGGCAAGATTTGCACTGAATACTGAATGAAACAGCTTTCTCTATTGGAGAGACAAGCTTTTGAGCAGATTTGGGCTTGATTTCACTTCATTTGAACAGAAACACTATTTCAACATTACTGGACTCAGAAAGCTGTAAACTGACAATCTTGATCATAGAAGTCCTAACATTAGTTTTTGTGTATATAACTTCTAACACATTAAAAACTGTTTTACAGCATTGCAGAAAACATTGTACTTCATAAGGCATAAGCATCTATCAGTTTGGCAAGATTTGCACTGAATACTGAATGAAACAGCTTCCTCTAATAGAGAGACAAGCTTTTGAGCAGATTTGGGCTAGATTTCACTTCATTTGAACAGAAACACTATTTCAACATTTCTGGACTCAGAAAGCTGTAAACTGACAATCTTGATCATAGAAGTCCTAACATTAGTTTTTGTGTATATAACTTCTAACACATTAAAAACTGTTTTACAGCATTGCAGAAAACATTGTACTTCATAAGGCATAAGCATCTATCAGTTTGGCAAGATTTGCACTGAATACTGAATGAAACAGCTTCCTCTAATAGAGAGACAAGCTTTTGAGCAGATTTGGGCTAGATTTCACTTCATTTGAACAGAAGTACTGTTTCAGCATTACTGGACTCAGAAAGCTGTAAACTGACAATCTTGATCATTGAAGTCCTAACATAAGTTTTTGTGCATATAACTTCTAACACATTAAAAACTGTCTTACAGCATTGCAGAAAACATTGTATTTCATATGGCATAAGCATCTATCAGTTTGGCAAGATTTGCACTGAATACTGAATGAAACAGCTTTCTCTATTAGAGAGACAAGCTTTTGAGCAGATTTGGGCTTGATTTCACTTCATTTGAACAGAAACACTATTTCAACATTTCTGGACTCAGAAAGCTGTAAACTGACAATCTTGATCATTGAAGTCCTAACATTAGTTTTTGTGTATATAACTTCTAACACATTAAAAACTGTCTTACAGCATTTCAGAAAACATTGTATTTCATATGGCATAAGCATCTATCAGTTTGGCAAGATTTGCACTGAATACTGAATGAAACAGCTTTCTCTATTAGAGAGACAAGCTTTTGAGCAGATTTGGGCTAGATTTAACTTCATTTGAACAGAAGTACTATTTCAGCATTACTGGACTCAGAAAGCTGTAAACTGACAATCTTGATCATTGAAGTCCTAACATAAGTTTTTGTGCATATAACTTCTAACACATTAAAAACTGTCTTACAGCATTGCAGAAAACATTGTATTTCATATGGCATAAGCATCTATCAGTTTGGCAAGATTTGCACTGAATACTGAATGAAACAGCTTTCTCTATTAGAGAGACAAGCTTTTGAGCAGATTTGGGCTTGATTTCACTTCATTTGAACAGAAACACTATTTCAGCATTACTGGACTCAGAAAGCTGTAAACTGACAATCTTGATCATTGAAGTCCTAACATTAGTTTTTGTGTATATAACTTCTAACACATTAAAAACTGTTTTACAGCATTGCAGAAAACATTGTACTTCATAAGGCATAAGCATCTATCAGTTTGGCAAGATTTGCACTGAATACTGAATGAAACAGCTTTCTCTAATAGAGAGACAAGCTTTTGAGCAGATTTGGGCTAGATTTCACTTCATTTGAACAGAAGTACTGTTTCAGCATTACTGGACTCAGAAAGCTGTAAACTGACAATCTTGATCATTGAAGTCCTAACATAAGTTTTTGTGCATATAACTTCTAACACATTAAAAACTGTCTTACAGCATTGCAGAAAACATTGTATTTCATATGGCATAAGCATCTATCAGTTTGGCAAGATTTGCACTGAATACTGAATGAAACAGCTTTCTCTATTAGAGAGACAAGCTTTTGAGCAGATTTGGGCTAGATTTCACTTCATTTGAACAGAAGTACTGTTTCAGCATTACTGGACTCAGAAAGCTGTAAACTGACAATCTTGATCATTGAAGTCCTAACATAAGTTTTTGTGCATATAACTTCTAACACATTAAAAACTGTCTTACAGCATTGCAGAAAACATTGTATTTCATATGGCATAAGCATCTATCAGTTTGGCAAGATTTGCACTGAATACTGAATGAAACAGCTTTCTCTATTAGAGAGACAAGCTTTTGAGCAGATTTGGGCTAGATTTCACTTCATTTGAACAGAAACACTATTTCAGCATTACTGGACTCAGAAAGCTGTAAACTGACAATCTTGATCATTGAAGTCCTAACATTAGTTTTTGTGTATATAACTTCTAACACATTAAAAACTGTCTTACAGCATTGCAGAAACCATTGTACTTCATAAGGCATAAGCATCTATCAGTTTGGCAAGATTTGCACTGAATACTGAATGAAACAGCTTTCTCTATTGGAGAGACAAGCTTTTGAGCAGATTTGGGCTTGATTTCACTTCATTTGAACAGAAACACTATTTCAACATTACTGGACTCAGAAAGCTGCAAACTGACAATCTTGATCATTGAAGTCCTAACATTAGTTTTTGTGTATATAACTTCTAACACATTAAAAACTGTTTTACAGCATTGCAGAAAACATTGTACTTCATAAGGCATAAGCATCTATCAGTTTGGCAAGATTTGCACTGAATACTGAATGAAACAGCTTTCTCAAATAGAGAGACAAGCTTTTGAGCAGATTTGGGCTAGATTTCACTTCATTTGAACAGAAGTACTATTTCAGCATTACTGGACTCAGAAAGCTGTAAACTGACAATCTTGATCATTGAAGTCCTAACATAAGTTTTTGTGCATATAACTTCTAACACATTAAAAACTGTCTTACAGCATTGCAGAAAACATTTTATTTCATATGGCATAAGCATCTATCAGTTTGGCAAGATTTGCACTGAATACTGAATGAAACAGCTTTCTCTATTAGAGAGACAAGCTTTTGAGCAGATTTGGGCTTGATTTCACTTCATTTGAACAGAAACACTATTTCAACATTACTGGACTCAGAAAGCTGTAAACTGACAATCTTGATCATTGAAGTCCTAACATAAGTTTTTGTGCATATAACTTCTAACACATTAAAAACTGTTTTACAGCATTGCAGAAAACATTGTACTTCATAAGGCATAAGTATCTATCAGTTTGGCAAGATTTGCACTGAATACTGAATGAAACAGCTTTCTCTAATAGAGAGACAAGCTTTTGAGCAGATTTGGGCTTGATTTCACTTCATTTGAACAGAAACACTATTTCAACATTTCTGGACTCAGAATGCTGTAAACTGACAATCTTGATCATTGAAGTCCTAACATTAGTTTTTGTGTATATAACTTCTAACACATTAAAAACTGTTTTACAGCATTGCAGAAAACATTGTACTTCATAAGGCATAAGCATCTATCAGTTTGGCAAGATTTGCACTGAATACTGAATGAAACAGCTTCCTCTAATAGAGAGACAAGCTTTTGAGCAGATTTGGGCTAGATTTCACTTCATTTGAACAGAAGTACAGTTTCAGCATTACTGGACTCAGAAAGCTGTAAACTGACAATCTTGATCATTGAAGTCCTAACATTAGTTTTTTTGTATATAACTTCTAACA
This sequence comes from Carassius gibelio, assembly GCF_023724105.1. Taxonomy (NCBI): domain Eukaryota; kingdom Metazoa; phylum Chordata; class Actinopteri; order Cypriniformes; family Cyprinidae; genus Carassius; species Carassius gibelio. The sequence continues at coordinate 1,891,499 of NC_068405.1, forward strand.
CATTAAAAACTGTCTTACAGCATTGCAGAAAACATTGTATTTCATATGGCATAAGCATCTATCAGTTTGGCAAGATTTGCACTGAATACTGAATGAAACAGCTTTCTCTATTAGAGAGACAAGCTTTTGAGCAGATTTGGGCTAGATTTCACTTCATTTGAACAGAAGTACTATTTCAGCATTACTGGACTCAGAAAGCTGTAAACTGACAATCTTGATCATTGAAGTCCTAACATAAGTTTTTGTGCATATAACTTCTAACACATTAAAAACTGTCTTACAGCATTGCAGAAAACATTGTATTTCATATGGCATAAGCATCTATCAGTTTGGCAAGATTTGCACTGAATACTGAATGAAACAGCTTTCTCTATTAGAGAGACAAGCTTTTGAGCAGATTTGGGCTTGATTTCACTTCATTTGAACAGAAACACTATTTCAACATTTCTGGACTCAGAAAGCTGTAAACTGACAATCTTGATCATTGAAGTCCTAACATTAGTTTTTGTGTATATAACTTCTAACACATTAAAAACTGTTTTACAGCATTGCAGAAAACATTGTACTTCATAAGGCATAAGCATCTATCAGTTTGGCAAGATTTGCACTGAATACTGAATGAAACAGCTTTCTCTAATAGAGAGACAAGCTTTTGAGCAGATTTGGGCTAGATTTCACTTCATTTGAACAGAAGTACTATTTCAGCATTACTGGACTCAGAAAGCTGTAAACTGACAATCTTGATCATTGAAGTCCTAACATAAGTTTTTGTGCATATAACTTCTAACACATTAAAAACTGTCTTACAGCATTGCAGAAAACATTGTATTTCATATGGCATAAGCATCTATCAGTTTGGCAAGATTTGCACTGAATACTGAATGAAACAGCTTTCTCTATTAGAGAGACAAGCTTTTGAGCAGATTTGGGCTAGATTTCACTTCATTTGAACAGAAGTACTATTTCAGCATTACTGGACTCAGAAAGCTGTAAACTGACAATCTTGATCATTGAAGTCCTAACATAAGTTTTTGTGCATATAACTTCTAACACATTAAAAACTGTCTTACAGCATTGCAGAAAACATTGTATTTCATATGGCATAAGCATCTATCAGTTTGGCAAGATTTGCACTGAATACTGAATGAAACAGCTTTCTCTATTAGAGAGACAAGCTTTTGAGCAGATTTGGGCTAGATTTCACTTCATTTGAACAGAAGTACTATTTCAGCATTACTGGACTCAGAAAGCTGTAAACTGACAATCTTGATCATTGAAGTCCTAACATAAGTTTTTGTGCATATAACTTCTAACACATTAAAAACTGTCTTACAGCATTGCAGAAAACATTGTATTTCATATGGCATAAGCATCTATCAGTTTGGCAAGATTTGCACTGAATACTGAATGAAACAGCTTTCTCTATTAGAGAGACAAGCTTTTGAGCAGATTTGGGCTAGATTTCACTTCATTTGAACAGAAGTACTATTTCAGCATTACTGGACTCAGAAAGCTGTAAACTGACAATCTTGATCATTGAAGTCCTAACATAAGTTTTTGTGCATATAACTTCTAACACATTAAAAACTGTCTTACAGCATTGCAGAAAACATTGTATTTCATATGGCATAAGCATCTATCAGTTTGGCAAGATTTGCACTGAATACTGAATGAAACAGCTTTCTCTATTAGAGAGACAAGCTTTTGAGCAGATTTGGGCTTGATTTCACTTCATTTGAACAGAAACACTATTTCAGCATTACTGGACTCAGAAAGCTGTAAACTGACAATCTTGATCATTGAAGTCCTAACATTAGTTTTTGTGTATATAACTTCTAACACATTAAAAACTGTTTTACAGCATTGCAGAAAACATTGTACTTCATAAGGCATAAGCATCTATCAGTTTGGCAAGATTTGCACTGAATACTGAATGAAACAGCTTTCTCTAATAGAGAGACAAGCTTTTGAGCAGATTTGGGCTAGATTTCACTTCATTTGAACAGAAGTACTGTTTCAGCATTACTGGACTCAGAAAGCTGTAAACTGACAATCTTGATCATTGAAGTCCTAACATAAGTTTTTGTGCATATAACTTCTAACACATTAAAAACTGTCTTACAGCATTGCAGAAAACATTGTATTTCATATGGCATAAGCATCTATCAGTTTGGCAAGATTTGCACTGAATACTGAATGAAACAGCTTTCTCTATTAGAGAGACAAGCTTTTGAGCAGATTTGGGCTAGATTTCACTTCATTTGAACAGAAGTACTATTTCAGCATTACTGGACTCAGAAAGCTGTAAACTGACAATCTTGATCATTGAAGTCCTAACATTAGTTTTTGTGTATATAACTTCTAACACATTAAAAACTGTCTTACAGCATTGCAGAAACCATTGTACTTCATAAGGCATAAGCATCTATCAGTTTGGCAAGATTTGCACTGAATACTGAATGAAACAGCTTTCTCTATTGGAGAGACAAGCTTTTGAGCAGATTTGGGCTTGATTTCACTTCATTTGAACAGAAACACTATTTCAACATTACTGGACTCAGAAAGCTGCAAACTGACAATCTTGATCATTGAAGTCCTAACATTAGTTTTTGTGTATATAACTTCTAACACATTAAAAACTGTTTTACAGCATTGCAGAAAACATTGTACTTCATAAGGCATAAGCATCTATCAGTTTGGCAAGATTTGCACTGAATACTGAATGAAACAGCTTTCTCAAATAGAGAGACAAGCTTTTGAGCAGATTTGGGCTAGATTTCACTTCATTTGAACAGAAGTACTATTTCAGCATTACTGGACTCAGAAAGCTGTAAACTGACAATCTTGATCATTGAAGTCCTAACATAAGTTTTTGTGCATATAACTTCTAACACATTAAAAACTGTCTTACAGCATTGCAGAAAACATTTTATTTCATATGGCATAAGCATCTATCAGTTTGGCAAGATTTGCACTGAATACTGAATGAAACAGCTTTCTCTATTAGAGAGACAAGCTTTTGAGCAGATTTGGGCTTGATTTCACTTCATTTGAACAGAAACACTATTTCAACATTACTGGACTCAGAAAGCTGTAAACTGACAATCTTGATCATTGAAGTCCTAACATAAGTTTTTGTGCATATAACTTCTAACACATTAAAAACTGTTTTACAGCATTGCAGAAAACATTGTACTTCATAAGGCATAAGTATCTATCAGTTTGGCAAGATTTGCACTGAATACTGAATGAAACAGCTTTCTCTAATAGAGAGACAAGCTTTTGAGCAGATTTGGGCTTGATTTCACTTCATTTGAACAGAAACACTATTTCAACATTTCTGGACTCAGAATGCTGTAAACTGACAATCTTGATCATTGAAGTCCTAACATTAGTTTTTGTGTATATAACTTCTAACACATTAAAAACTGTTTTACAGCATTGCAGAAAACATTGTACTTCATAAGGCATAAGCATCTATCAGTTTGGCAAGATTTGCACTGAATACTGAATGAAACAGCTTCCTCTAATAGAGAGACAAGCTTTTGAGCAGATTTGGGCTAGATTTCACTTCATTTGAACAGAAGTACTGTTTCAGCATTACTGGACTCAGAAAGCTGTAAACTGACAATCTTGATCATTGAAGTCCTAACATTAGTTTTTTTGTATATAACTTCTAACACATTAAAAACTGTCTTACAGCATTGCAGAAAACATTGTATTTCATATGGCATAAGCATCTATCAGTTTGGCAAGATTTGCACTGAATACTGAATGAAACAGCTTTCTCTATTAGAGAGACAAGCTTTTGAGCAGATTTGGGCTAGATTTCACTTCATTTGAACAGAAGTACTATTTCAGCATTACTGGACTCAGAAAGCTGTAAACTGACAATCTTGATCATTGAAGTCCTAACATAAGTTTTTGTGCATATAACTTCTAACACATTAAAAACTGTCTTACAGCATTGCAGAAAACATTGTATTTCATATGGCATAAGCATCTATCAGTTTGGCAAGATTTGCACTGAATACTGAATGAAACAGCTTTCTCTATTAGAGAGACAAGCTTTTGAGCAGATTTGGGCTTGATTTCACTTCATTTGAACAGAAACACTATTTCAACATTTCTGGACTCAGAAAGCTGTAAACTGACAATCTTGATCATTGAAGTCCTAACATTAGTTTTTGTGTATATAACTTCTAACACATTAAAAACTGTTTTACAGCATTGCAGAAAACATTGTACTTCATAAGGCATAAGCATCTATCAGTTTGGCAAGATTTGCACTGAATACTGAATGAAACAGCTTTCTCTAATAGAGAGACAAGCTTTTGAGCAGATTTGGGCTAGATTTCACTTCATTTGAACAGAAGTACTATTTCAGCATTAATGGACTCAGAAAGCTGTAAACTGACAATCTTGATCATTGAAGTCCTAACATAAGTTTTTGTGCATATAACTTCTAACACATTAAAAACTGTCTTACAGCATTGCAGAAAACATTGTATTTCATATGGCATAAGCATCTATCAATTTGGCAAGATTTGCACTGAATACTGAATGAAACAGCTTTCTCTATTAGAGAGACAAGCTTTTGAGCAGATTTGGGCTAGATTTCACTTCATTTGAACAGAAGTACTATTTCAGCATTACTGGACTCAGAAAGCTGTAAACTGACAATCTTGATCATTGAAGTCCTAACATAAGTTTTTGTGCATATAACTTCTAACACATTAAAAACTGTCTTACAGCATTGCAGAAAACATTGTATTTCATATGGCATAAGCATCTATCAGTTTGGCAAGATTTGCACTGAATACTGAATGAAACAGCTTTCTCTATTAGAGAGACAAGCTTTTGAGCAGATTTGGGCTAGATTTCACTTCATTTGAACAGAAGTACTATTTCAGCATTACTGGACTCAGAAAGCTGTAAACTGACAATCTTGATCATTGAAGTCCTAACATAAGTTTTTGTGCATATAACTTCTAACACATTAAAAACTGTCTTACAGCATTGCAGAAAACATTGTATTTCATAAGGCATAAGCATCTATCAGTTTGGCAAGATTTGCACTGAATACTGAATGAAACAGCTTTCTCTATTAGAGAGACAAGCTTTTGAGCAGATTTGGGCTAGATTTCACTTCATTTGAACAGAAGTACTATTTCAGCATTACTGGACTCAGAAAGCTGTAAACTGACAATCTTGATCATTGAAGTCCTAACATAAGTTTTTGTGCATATAACTTCTAACACATTAAAAACTGTCTTACAGCATTGCAGAAAACATTGTATTTCATATGGCATAAGCATCTATCAGTTTGGCAAGATTTGCACTGAATACTGAATGAAACAGCTTTCTCTATTAGAGAGACAAGCTTTTGAGCAGATTTGGGCTAGATTTCACTTCATTTGAACAGAAGTACTATTTCAGCATTACTGGACTCAGAAAGCTGTAAACTGACAATCTTGATCATTGAAGTCCTAACATAAGTTTTTGTGCATATAACTTCTAACACATTAAAAACTGTCTTACAGCATTGCAGAAAACATTGTATTTCATATGGCATAAGCATCTATCAGTTTGGCAAGATTTGCACTGAATACTGAATGAAACAGCTTTCTCTATTAGAGAGACAAGCTTTTGAGCAGATTTGGGCTTGATTTCACTTCATTTGAACAGAAACACTATTTCAACATTTCTGGACTCAGAAAGCTGTAAACTGACAATCTTGATCATTGAAGTCCTAACATTAGTTTTTGTGTATATAACTTCTAACACATTAAAAACTGTTTTACAGCATTGCAGAAAACATTGTACTTCATAAGGCATAAGCATCTATCAGTTTGGCAAGATTTGCACTGAATACTGAATGAAACAGCTTTCTCTAATAGAGAGACAAGCTTTTGAGCAGATTTGGGCTAGATTTCACTTCATTTGAACAGAAGTACTATTTCAGCATTACTGGACTCAGAAAGCTGTAAACTGACAATCTTGATCATTGAAGTCCTAACATAAGTTTTTGTGCATATAACTTCTAACACATTAAAAACTGTCTTACAGCATTGCAGAAAACATTGTATTTCATATGGCATAAGCATCTATCAGTTTGGCAAGATTTGCACTGAATACTGAATGAAACAGCTTTCTCTATTAGAGAGACAAGCTTTTGAGCAGATTTGGGCTAGATTTCACTTCATTTGAACAGAAGTACTATTTCAGCATTACTGGACTCAGAAAGCTGTAAACTGACAATCTTGATCATTGAAGTCCTAACATAAGTTTTTGTGCATATAACTTCTAACACATTAAAAACTGTCTTACAGCATTGCAGAAAACATTGTATTTCATATGGCATAAGCATCTATCAGTTTGGCAAGATTTGCACTGAATACTGAATGAAACAGCTTTCTCTATTAGAGAGACAAGCTTTTGAGCAGATTTGGGCTTGATTTCACTTCATTTGAACAGAAACACTATTATTTCAGCATTACTGGACTCAGAAAGCTGTAAACTGACAATCTTGATCATTGAAGTCCTAACATTAGTTTTTGTGTATATAACTTCTAACACATTAAAAACTGTTTTACAGCATTGCAGAAAACATTGTACTTCATAAGGCATAAGCATCTATCAGTTTGGCAAGATTTGCACTGAATACTGAATGAAACAGCTTTCTCTAATAGAGAGACAAGCTTTTGAGCAGATTTGGGCTAGATTTCACTTCATTTGAACAGAAGTACTGTTTCAGCATTACTGGACTCAGAAAGCTGTAAACTGACAATCTTGATCATTGAAGTCCTAACATAAGTTTTTGTGCATATAACTTCTAACACATTAAAAACTGTCTTACAGCATTGCAGAAAACATTGTATTTCATATGGCATAAGCATCTATCAGTTTGGCAAGATTTGCACTGAATACTGAATGAAACAGCTTTCTCTATTAGAGAGACAAGCTTTTGAGCAGATTTGGGCTAGATTTCACTTCATTTGAACAGAAGTACTATTTCAGCATTACTGGACTCAGAAAGCTGTAAACTGACAATCTTGATCATTGAAGTCCTAACATTAGTTTTTGTGTATATAACTTCTAACACATTAAAAACTGTCTTACAGCATTGCAGAAACCATTGTACTTCATAAGGCATAAGCATCTATCAGTTTGGCAAGATTTGCACTGAATACTGAATGAAACAGCTTTCTCTATTGGAGAGACAAGCTTTTGAGCAGATTTGGGCTTGATTTCACTTCATTTGAACAGAAACACTATTTCAACATTACAGGACTCAGAAAGCTGCAAACTGACAATCTTGATCATTGAAGTCCTAACATAAGTTTTTGTGCATATAACTTCTAACACATTAAAAACTGTCTTACAGCATTGCAGAAAACATTTTATTTCATATGGCATAAGCATCTATCAGTTTGGCAAGATTTGCACTGAATACTGAATGAAACAGCTTTCTCTATTAGAGAGACAAGCTTTTGAGCAGATTTGGGCTTGATTTCACTTCATTTGAACAGAAACACTATTTCAACATTTCTGGACTCAGAAAGCTGTAAACTGACAATCTTGATCATTGAAGTCCTAACATTAGTTTTTGTGTATATAACTTCTAACACATTAAAAACTGTTTTACAGCATTGCAGAAAACATTGTACTTCATAAGGCATAAGCATCTATCAGTTTGGCAAGATTTGCACTGAATACTGAATGAAACAGCTTCCTCTAATAGAGAGACAAGCTTTTGAGCAGATTTGGGCTAGATTTCACTTCATTTGAACAGAAGTACTGTTTCAGCATTACTGGACTCAGAAAGCTGTAAACTGACAATCTTGATCATTGAAGTCCTAACATTAGTTTTTTTGTATATAACTTCTAACACATTAAAAACTGTCTTACAGCATTGCAGAAAACATTGTATTTCATATGGCATAAGCATCTATCAGTTTGGCAAGATTTGCACTGAATACTGAATGAAACAGCTTTCTCTATTAGAGAGACAAGCTTTTGAGCAGATTTGGGCTAGATTTCACTTCATTTGAACAGAAGTACTATTTCAGCATTACTGGACTCAGAAAGCTGTAAACTGACAATCTTGATCATTGAAGTCCTAACATAAGTTTTTGTGCATATAACTTCTAACACATTAAAAACTGTTTTACAGCATTGCAGAAAACATTGTACTTCATAAGGCATAAGCATCTATCAGTTTGGCAAGATTTGCACTGAATACTGAATGAAACAGCTTTCTCTAATAGAGAGACAAGCTTTTGAGCAGATTTGGGCTAGATTTCACTTCATTTGAACAGAAGTACTATTTCAGCATTACTGGACTCAGAAAGCTGTAAACTGACAATCTTGATCATTGAAGTCCTAACATAAGTTTTTGTGCATATAACTTCTAACACATTAAAAACTGTCTTACAGCATTGCAGAAAACATTGTATTTCATATGGCATAAGCATCTATCAGTTTGGCAAGATTTGCACTGAATACTGAATGAAACAGCTTTCTCTATTAGAGAGACAAGCTTTTGAGCAGATTTGGGCTAGATTTCACTTCATTTGAACAGAAGTACTATTTCAGCATTACTGGTCTCAGAAAGCTGTAAACTGACAATCTTGATCATTGAAGTCCTAACATTAGTTTTTGTGTATATAACTTCTAACACATTAAAAACTGTCTTACAGCATTGCAGAAAACATTGTACTTCATAAGGCATAAGCATCTATCAGTTTGGCAAGATTTGCACTGAATACTGAATGAAACAGCTTTCTCTATTGGAGAGACAAGCTTTTGAGCAGATTTGGGCTTGATTTCACTTCATTTGAACAGAAACACTATTTCAACATTACTGGACTCAGAAAGCTGTAAACTGACAATCTTGATCATTGAAGTCCTAACATTAGTTTTTGTGTATATAACTTCTAACACATTAAAAACTGTTTTACAGCATTGCAGAAAACATTGTACTTCATAAGGCATAAGCATCTATCAGTTTGGCAAGATTTGCACTGAATACTGAATGAAACAGCTTCCTCTAATAGAGAGACAAGCTTTTGAGCAGATTTGGGCTAGATTTCACTTCATTTGAACAGAAGTACTATTTCAGCATTACTGGACTCAGAAAGCTGTAAACTGACAATCTTGATCATTGAAGTCCTAACATTAGTTTTTGTGCATATAACTTCTAACACATTAAAAACTGTCTTACAGCATTGCAGAAAACATTGTATTTCATATGGCATAAGCATCTATCAGTTTGGCAAGATTTGCACTGAATACTGAATGAAACAGCTTTCTCTATTAGAGAGACAAGCTTTTGAGCAGATTTGGGCTTGATTTCACTTCATTTGAACAGAAACACTATTTCAACATTTCTGGACTCAGAAAGCTGTAAACTGACAATCTTGATCATTGAAGTCCTAACATTAGTTTTTGTGTATATAACTTCTAACACATTAAAAACTGTTTTACAGCATTGCAGAAAACATTGTACTTCATAAGGCATAAGCATCTATCAGTTTGGCAAGATTTGCACTGAATACTGAATGAAACAGCTTCCTCTAATAGAGAGACAAGCTTTTGAGCAGATTTGGGCTAGATTTCACTTCATTTGAACAGAAGTACTGTTTCAGCATTACTGGACTCAGAAAGCTGTAAACTGACAATCTTGATCATTGAAGTCCTAACATTAGTTTTTTTGTATATAACTTCTAACACATTAAAAACTGTCTTACAGCATTGCAGAAAACATTGTATTTCATATGGCATAAGCATCTATCAGTTTGGCAAGATTTGCACTGAATACTGAATGAAACAGCTTTCTCTATTAGAGAGACAAGCTTTTGAGCAGATTTGGGCTAGATTTCACTTCATTTGAACAGAAGTACTATTTCAGCATTACTGGACTCAGAAAGCTGTAAACTGACAATCTTGATCATTGAAGTCCTAACATAAGTTTTTGTGCATATAACTTCTAACACATTAAAAACTGTCTTACAGCATTGCAGAAAACATTGTATTTCATATGGCATAAGCATCTATCAGTTTGGCAAGATTTGCACTGAATACTGAATGAAACAGCTTTCTCTAATAGAGAGACAAGCTTTTGAGCAGATTTGGGCTAGATTTCACTTCATTTGAACAGAAGTACTATTTCAGCATTACTGGACTCAGAAAGCTGTAAACTGACAATCTTGATCATTGAAGTCCTAACATAAGTTTTTGTGCATATAACTTCTAACACATTAAAAACTGTCTTACAGCATTGCAGAAAACATTGTATTTCATATGGCATAAGCATCTATCAGTTTGGCAAGATTTGCACTGAATACTGAATGAAACAGCTTTCTCTATTAGAGAGACAAGCTTTTGAGCAGATTTGGGCTTGATTTCACTTCATTTGAACAGAAACACTATTTCAGCATTACTGGACTCAGAAAGCTGTAAACTGACAATCTTGATCATTGAAGTCCTAACATTAGTTTTTGTGTATATAACTTCTAACACATTAAAAACTGTTTTACAGCATTGCAGAAAACATTGTACTTCATAAGGCATAAGCATCTATCAGTTTGGCAAGATTTGCACTGAATACTGAATGAAACAGCTTTCTCTAATAGAGAGACAAGCTTTTGAGCAGATTTGGGCTAGATTTCACTTCATTTGAACAGAAGTACTGTTTCAGCATTACTGGACTCAGAAAGCTGTAAACTGACAATCTTGATCATTGAAGTCCTAACATAAGTTTTTGTGCATATAACTTCTAACACATTAAAAACTGTCTTACAGCATTGCAGAAAACATTGTATTTCATATGGCATAAGCATCTATCAGTTTGGCAAGATTTGCACTGAATACTGAATGAAACAGCTTTCTCTATTAGAGAGACAAGCTTTTGAGCAGATTTGGGCTAGATTTCACTTCATTTGAACAGAAGTACTATTTCAGCATTACTGGACTCAGAAAGCTGTAAAACTGACAATCTTGATCATTGAAGTCCTAACATTAGTTTTTGTGTATATAACTTCTAACACATTAAAAACTGTCTTACAGCATTGCAGAAACCATTGTACTTCATAAGGCATAAGCATCTATCAGTTTGGCAAGATTTGCACTGAATACTGAATGAAACAGCTTTCTCTAATAGAGAGACACGCTTTTGAGCAGATTTGGGCTTGATTTCACTTCATTTGAACAGAAACACTATTTCAACATTACAGGACTCAGAAAGCTGCAAACTGACAATCTTGATCATTGAAGTCCTAACATTAGTTTTTGTGTATATAACTTCTAACACATTAAAAACTGTCTTACAGCATTGCAGAAAACATTTTATTTCATATGGCATAAGCATCTATCAGTTTGGCAAGATTTGCACTGAATACTGAATGAAACAGCTTTCTCTAATAGAGAGACAAGCTTTTGAGCAGATTTGGGCTAGATTTCACTTCATTTGAACAGAAGTACTGTTTCAGCATTACTGGACTCAGAAAGCTGTAAACTGACAATCTTGATCATTGAAGTCCTAACATAAGTTTTTGTGCATATAACTTCTAACACATTAAAAACTGTCTTACAGCATTGCAGAAAACATTGTATTTCATATGGCATAAGCATCTATCAGTTTGGCAAGATTTGCACTGAATACTGAATGAAACAGCTTTCTCTATTAGAGAGACAAGCTTTTGAGCAGATTTGGGCTAGATTTCACTTCATTTGAACAGAAGTACTATTTCAGCATTACTGGACTCAGAAAGCTGTAAACTGACAATCTTGATCATTGAAGTCCTAACATAAGTTTTTGTGCATATAACTTCTAAACACATTAAAAACTGTTTTACAGCATTGCAGAAAACATTGTACTTCATAAGGCATAAGTATCTATCAGTTTGGCAAGATTTGCACTGAATACTGAATGAAACAGCTTTCTCTAATAGAGAGACAAGCTTTTGAGCAGATTTGGGCTTGATTTCACTTCATTTGAACAGAAGTACTATTTCAGCATTACTGGACTCAGAAAGCTGTAAACTGACAATCTTGATCATTGAAGTCCTAACATAAGTTTTTGTGCATATAACTTCTAACACATTAAAAACTGTCTTACAGCATTGCAGAAAACATTGTATTTCATATGGCATAAGCATCTATCAGTTTGGCAAGATTTGCACTGAATACTGAATGAAACAGCTTTCTCTATTAGAGAGACAAGCTTTTGAGCAGATTTGGGCTAGATTTCACTTCATTTGAACAGAAGTACTATTTCAGCATTACTGGTCTCAGAAAGCTGTAAACTGACAATCTTGATCATTGAAGTCCTAACATTAGTTTTTGTGTATATAACTTCTAACACATTAAAAACTGTCTTACAGCATTGCAGAAAACATTGTACTTCATAAGGCATAAGCATCTATCAGTTTGGCAAGATTTGCACTGAATACTGAATGAAACAGCTTTCTCTATTGGAGAGACAAGCTTTTGAGCAGATTTGGGCTTGATTTCACTTCATTTGAACAGAAACACTATTTCAACATTTCTGGACTCAGAAAGCTGTAAACTGACAATCTTGATCATTGAAGTCCTAACATTAGTTTTTGTGTATATAACTTCTAACACATTAAAAACTGTTTTACAGCATTGCAGAAAACATTGTACTTCATAAGGCATAAGCATCTATCAGTTTGGCAAGATTTGCACTGAATACTGAATGAAACAGCTTTCTCTAATAGAGAGACAAGCTTTTGAGCAGATTTGGGCTAGATTTCACTTCATTTGAACAGAAGTACTGTTTCAGCATTACTGGACTCAGAAAGCTGTAAACTGACAATCTTGATCATTGAAGTCCTAACATTAGTTTTTGTGCATATAACTTCTAACACATTAAAAACTGTCTTACAGCATTGCAGAAAACATTGTATTTCATATGGCATAAGCATCTATCAGTTTGGCAAGATTTGCACTGAATACTGAATGAAACAGCTTTCTCTATTAGAGAGACAAGCTTTTGAGCAGATTTGGGCTTGATTTCACTTCATTTGAACAGAAACACTATTTCAACATTTCTGGACTCAGAAAGCTGTAAACTGACAATCTTGATCATTGAAGTCCTAACATTAGTTTTTGTGCATATAACTTCTAACTCATTAAAAACTGTCTTACAGCATTGCAGAAAACATTGTATTTCATATGGCATAAGCATCTATCAGTTTGGCAAGATTTGCACTGAATACTGAATGAAACAGCTTTCTCTATTAGAGAGACAAGCTTTTGAGCAGATTTGGGCTTGATTTCACTTCATTTGAACAGAAACACTATTTCAACATTTCTGGACTCAGAAAGCTGTAAACTGACAATCTTGATCATTGAAGTCCTAACATTAGTTTTTGTGTATATAACTTCTAACACATTAAAAACTGTTTTACAGCATTGCAGAAAACATTGTATTTCATATGGCATAAGCATCTATCAGTTTGGCAAGATTTGCACTGAATACTGAATGAAACAGCTTTCTCTATTAGAGAGACAAGCTTTTGAGCAGATTTGGGCTAGATTTCACTTCATTTGAACAGAAGTACTATTTCAGCATTACTGGACTCAGAAAGCTGTAAAACTGACAATCTTGATCATTGAAGTCCTAACATTAGTTTTTGTGTATATAACTTCTAACACATTAAAAACTGTCTTACAGCATTGCAGAAACCATTGTACTTCATAAGGCATAAGCATCTATCAGTTTGGCAAGATTTGCACTGAATACTGAATGAAACAGCTTTCTCTAATAGAGAGACACGCTTTTGAGCAGATTTGGGCTTGATTTCACTTCATTTGAACAGAAACACTATTTCAACATTACAGGACTCAGAAAGCTGCAAACTGACAATCTTGATCATTGAAGTCCTAACATTAGTTTTTGTGCATATAACTTCTAACACATTAAAAACTGTCTTACAGCATTGCAGAAAACATTGTATTTCATATGGCATAAGCATCTATCAGTTTGGCAAGATTTGCACTGAATACTGAATGAAACAGCTTTCTCTAATAGAGAGACAAGCTTTTGAGCAGATTTGGGCTAGATTTCACTTCATTTGAACAGAAGTACTGTTTCAGCATTACTGGACTCAGAAAGCTGTAAACTGACAATCTTGATCATTGAAGTCCTAACATAAGTTTTTGTGCATATAACTTCTAACACATTAAAAACTGTCTTACAGCATTGCAGAAAACATTGTATTTCATATGGCATAAGCATCTATCAGTTTGGCAAGATTTGCACTGAATACTGAATGAAACAGCTTTCTCTATTAGAGAGACAAGCTTTTGAGCAGATTTGGGCTAGATTTCACTTCATTTGAACAGAAGTACTATTTCAGCATTACTGGACTCAGAAAGCTGTAAACTGACAATCTTGATCATTGAAGTCCTAACATAAGTTTTTGTGCATATAACTTCTAACACATTAAAAACTGTTTTACAGCATTGCAGAAAACATTGTACTTCATAAGGCATAAGCATCTATCAGTTTGGCAAGATTTGCACTGAATACTGAATGAAACAGCTTTCTCTAATAGAGAGACAAGCTTTTGAGCAGATTTGGGCTAGATTTCACTTCATTTGAACAGAAGTACTATTTCAGCATTACTGGACTCAGAAAGCTGTAAACTGACAATCTTGATCATTGAAGTCCTAACATTAGTTTTTGTGCATATAACTTCTAACACATTAAAAACTGTCTTACAGCATTGCAGAAAACATTGTATTTCATATGGCATAAGCATCTATCAGTTTGGCAAGATTTGCACTGAATACTGAATGAAACAGCTTTCTCTATTAGAGAGACAAGCTTTTGAGCAGATTTGGGCTTGATTTCACTTCATTTGAACAGAAACACTATTTCAACATTTCTGGACTCAGAAAGCTGTAAACTGACAATCTTGATCATTGAACTCCTAACATTAGTTTTTGTGTATATAACTTCTAACACATTAAAAACTGTTTTACAGCATTGCAGAAAACATTGTACTTCATAAGGCATAAGCATCTATCAGTTTGGCAAGATTTGCACTGAATACTGAATGAAACAGCTTCCTCTAATAGAGAGACAAGCTTTTGAGCAGATTTGGGCTAGATTTCACTTCATTTGAACAGAAGTACTGTTTCAGCATTACTGGACTCAGAAAGCTGTAAACTGACAATCTTGATCATTGAAGTCCTAACATTAGTTTTTTTGTATATAACTTCTAACACATTAAAAACTGTCTTACAGCATTGCAGAAAACATTGTATTTCATATGGCATAAGCATCTATCAGTTTGGCAAGATTTGCACTGAATACTGAATGAAACAGCTTTCTCTATTAGAGAGACAAGCTTTTGAGCAGATTTGGGCTAGATTTCACTTCATTTGAACAGAAGTACTATTTCAGCATTACTGGACTCAGAAAGCTGTAAACTGACAATCTTGATCATTGAAGTCCTAACATAAGTTTTTGTGCATATAACTTCTAACTCATTAAAAACTGTCTTACAGCATTGCAGAAAACATTGTATTTCATATGGCATAAGCATCTATCAGTTTGGCAAGATTTGCACTGAATACTGAATGAAACAGCTTTCTCTATTAGAGAGACAAGCTTTTGAGCAGATTTGGGCTTGATTTCACTTCATTTGAACAGAAACACTATTTCAACATTTCTGGACTCAGAAAGCTGTAAACTGACAATCTTGATCATTGAAGTCCTAACATTAGTTTTTGTGTATATAACTTCTAACACATTAAAAACTGTTTTACAGCATTGCAGAAAACATTGTACTTCATAAGGCATACGCATCTATCAGTTTGGCAAGATTTGCACTGAATACTGAATGAAACAGCTTCCTCTAATAGAGAGACAAGCTTTTGAGCAGATTTGGGCTAGATTTCACTTCATTTGAACAGAAGTACTATTTCAGCATTACTGGACTCAGAAAGCTGTAAACTGACAATCTTGATCATTGAAGTCCTAACATTAGTTTTTGTGTATATAACTTCTAACACATTAAAAACTGTTTTACAGCATTGCAGAAAACATTGTACTTCATAAGGCATAAGCATCTATCAGTTTGGCAAGATTTGCACTGAATACTGAATGAAACAGCTTTCTCTAATAGAGAGACAAGCTTTTGAGCAGATTTGGGCTAGATTTCACTTCATTTGAACAGAAGTACTGTTTCAGCATTACTGGACTCAGAAAGCTGTAAACTGACAATCTTGATCATTGAAGTCCTAACATTAGTTTTTGTGTATATAACTTCTAACACATTAAAAACTGTTTTACAGCATTGCAGAAAACATTGTACTTCATAAGGCATAAGCATCTATCAGTTTGGCAAGATTTGCACTGAATACTGAATGAAACAGCTTTCTCTAATAGAGAGACAAGCTTTTGAGCAGATTTGGGCTAGATTTCACTTCATTTGAACAGAAGTACTATTTCAGCATTACTGGACTCAGAAAGCTGTAAACTGACAATCTTGATCATTGAAGTCCTAACATTAGTTTTTGTGTATATAACTTCTAACACATTAAAAACTGTCTTACAGCATTGCAGAAAACATTGTACTTCATAAGGCATAAGCATCTATCAGTTTGGCAAGATTTGCACTGAATACTGAATGAAACAGCTTTCTCTAATAGATAGACAAGCTTTTGAGCAGATTTGGGCTAGATTTCACTTCATTTGAACAGAAGTACTATTTCAGCATTACTGGACTCAAAAAGCTGTAAACTGACAATCTTGATCATTGAAGTCCTAACATAAGTTTTTGTGCATATAACTTCTAACACATTAAAAACTGTCTTACAGCATTGCAGAAAACATTGTATTTCATATGGCATAAGCATCTATCAGTTTGGCAAGATTTGCACTGAATACTGAATGAAACAGCTTTCTCTATTAGAGAGACAAGCTTTTGAGCAGATTTGGGCTAGATTTCACTTCATTTGAACAGAAGTACTATTTCAGCATTACTGGACTCAGAAAGCTGTAAACTGACAATCTTGATCATTGAAGTCCTAACATAAGTTTTTGTGCATATAACTTCTAACACATTAAAAACTGTCTTACAGCATTGCAGAAAACATTGTATTTCATATGGCATAAGCATCTATCAGTTTGGCAAGATTTACACTGAATACTGAATGAAACAGCTTTCTCTATTAGAGAGACAAGCTTTTGAGCAGATTTGGGCTAGATTTCACTTCATTTGAACAGAAGTACTGTTTCAGCATTACTGGACTCAGAAAGCTGTAAACTGACAATCTTGATCATTGAAGTCCTAACATAAGTTTTTGTGCATATAACTTCTAGCACATTAAAAACTGTCTTACAGCATTGCAGAAAACATTGTATTTCATATGGCATAAGCATCTATCAGTTTGGCAAGATTTGCACTGAATACTGAATGAAACAGCTTTCTCTATTAGAGAGACAAGCTTTTGAGCAGATTTGGGCTAGATTTCACTTCATTTGAATAGAAGTACTATTTCAGCATTACTGGACTCAGAAAGCTGTAAACTGACAATCTTGATCATTAAAGTCCTAACATTAGTTTTTGTGCATATAACTTCTAACACATTAAAATCTGTCTTACAGCATTGCAGAAAACATTGTATTTCATATGGCATAAGCATCTATCAGTTTGGCAAGATTTGCACTGAATACTGAATGAAACAGCTTTCTCTATTAGAGAGACAAGCTTTTGAGCAGATTTGGGCTTGATTTCACTTCATTTGAACAGAAACACTATTTTAACATTTCTGGACTCAGAAAGCTGTAAACTGACAATCTTGATCATTGAAGTCCTAACATTAGTTTTTGTGTATATAACTTCTAACACATTAAAAACTGTCTTACAGCATTGCAGAAACCATTGTACTTCATAAGGCATAAGCATCTATCAGTTTGGCAAGATTTGCACTGAATACTGAATGAAACAGCTTTCTCTATTGGAGAGACAAGCTTTTGAGCAGATTTGGGCTTGATTTCACTTCATTTGAACAGAAACACTATTTCAACATTACTGGACTCAGAAAGCTGCAAACTGACAATCTTGATCATTGAAGTCCTAACATTAGTTTTTGTGTATATAACTTCTAACACATTAAAAACTGTTTTACAGCATTGCAGAAAACATTGTACTTCATAAGGCATAAGCATCTATCAGTTTGGCAAGATTTGCACTGAATACTGAATGAAACAGCTTTCTCAAATAGAGAGACAAGCTTTTGAGCAGATTTGGGCTAGATTTCACTTCATTTGAACAGAAGTACTGTTTCAGCATTACTGGACTCAGAAAGCTGTAAACTGACAATCTTGATCATTGAAGTCCTAACATTAGTTTTTTTGTATATAACTTCTAACACATTAAAAACTGTCTTACAGCATTGCAGAAAACATTGTATTTCATATGGCATAAGCATCTATCAGTTTGGCAAGATTTGCACTGAATACTGAATGAAACAGCTTTCTCTATTAGAGAGACAAGCTTTTGAGCAGATTTGGGCTAGATTTCACTTCATTTGAACAGAAGTACTATTTCAGCATTACTGGACTCAGAAAGCTGTAAACTGACAAACTTGATCATTGAAGTCCTAACATAAGTTTTTGTGCATATAACTTCTAACACATTAAAAACTGTCTTACAGCATTGCAGAAAACATTGTATTTCATATGGCATAAGCATCTATCAGTTTGGCAAGATTTGCACTGAATACTGAATGAAACAGCTTTCTCTATTAGAGAGACAAGCTTTTGAGCAGATTTGGGCTTGATTTCACTTCATTTGAACAGAAACACTATTTCAACATTTCTGGACTCAGAAAGCTGTAAACTGACAATCTTGATCATTGAAGTCCTAACATTAGTTTTTGTGTATATAACTTCTAACACATTAAAAACTGTTTTACAGCATTGCAGAAAACATTGTACTTCATAAGGCATACGCATCTATCAGTTTGGCAAGATTTGCACTGAATACTGAATGAAACAGCTTCCTCTAATAGAGAGACAAGCTTTTGAGCAGATTTGGGCTAGATTTCACTTCATTTGAACAGAAGTACTATTTCAGCATTACTGGACTCAGAAAGCTGTAAACTGACAATCTTGATCATTGAAGTCCTAACATTAGTTTTTGTGTATATAACTTCTAACACATTAAAAACTGTTTTACAGCATTGCAGAAAACATTGTACTTCATAAGGCATAAGCATCTATCAGTTTGGCAAGATTTGCACTGAATACTGAATGAAACAGCTTCCTCTAATAGAGAGACAAGCTTTTGAGCAGATTTGGGCTAGATTTCACTTCATTTGAACAGAAGTACTGTTTCAGCATTACTGGACTCAGAAAGCTGTAAACTGACAATCTTGATCATTGAAGTCCTAACATTAGTTTTTGTGTATATAACTTCTAACACATTAAAAACTGTTTTACAGCATTGCAGAAAACATTGTACTTCATAAGGCATAAGCATCTATCAGTTTGGCAAGATTTGCACTGAATACTGAATGAAACAGCTTTCTCTAATAGAGAGACAAGCTTTTGAGCAGATTTGGGCTAGATTTCACTTCATTTGAACAGAAGTACTATTTCAGCATTACTGGACTCAGAAAGCTGTAAACTGACAATCTTGATCATTGAAGTCCTAACATTAGTTTTTGTGTATATAACTTCTAACACATTAAAAACTGTCTTACAGCATTGCAGAAAACATTGTACTTCATAAGGCATAAGCATCTATCAGTTTGGCAAGATTTGCACTGAATACTGAATGAAACAGCTTTCTCTAATAGATAGACAAGCTTTTGAGCAGATTTGGGCTAGATTTCACTTCATTTGAACAGAAGTACTATTTCAGCATTACTGGACTCAAAAAGCTGTAAACTGACAATCTTGATCATTGAAGTCCTAACATAAGTTTTTGTGCATATAACTTCTAACACATTAAAAACTGTCTTACAGCATTGCAGAAAACATTGTATTTCATATGGCATAAGCATCTATCAGTTTGGCAAGATTTGCACTGAATACTGAATGAAACAGCTTTCTCTATTAGAGAGACAAGCTTTTGAGCAGATTTGGGCTAGATTTCACTTCATTTGAACAGAAGTACTATTTCAGCATTACTGGACTCAGAAAGCTGTAAACTGACAATCTTGATCATTGAAGTCCTAACATAAGTTTTTGTGCATATAACTTCTAACACATTAAAAACTGTCTTACAGCATTGCAGAAAACATTGTATTTCATATGGCATAAGCATCTATCAGTTTGGCAAGATTTACACTGAATACTGAATGAAACAGCTTTCTCTATTAGAGAGACAAGCTTTTGAGCAGATTTGGGCTAGATTTCACTTCATTTGAACAGAAGTACTGTTTCAGCATTACTGGACTCAGAAAGCTGTAAACTGACAATCTTGATCATTGAAGTCCTAACATAAGTTTTTGTGCATATAACTTCTAGCACATTAAAAACTGTCTTACAGCATTGCAGAAAACATTGTATTTCATATGGCATAAGCATCTATCAGTTTGGCAAGATTTGCACTGAATACTGAATGAAACAGCTTTCTCTATTAGAGAGACAAGCTTTTGAGCAGATTTGGGCTAGATTTCACTTCATTTGAATAGAAGTACTATTTCAGCATTACTGGACTCAGAAAGCTGTAAACTGACAATCTTGATCATTAAAGTCCTAACATTAGTTTTTGTGCATATAACTTCTAACACATTAAAATCTGTCTTACAGCATTGCAGAAAACATTGTATTTCATATGGCATAAGCATCTATCAGTTTGGCAAGATTTGCACTGAATACTGAATGAAACAGCTTTCTCTATTAGAGAGACAAGCTTTTGAGCAGATTTGGGCTTGATTTCACTTCATTTGAACAGAAACACTATTTTAACATTTCTGGACTCAGAAAGCTGTAAACTGACAATCTTGATCATTGAAGTCCTAACATTAGTTTTTGTGTATATAACTTCTAACACATTAAAAACTGTCTTACAGCATTGCAGAAACCATTGTACTTCATAAGGCATAAGCATCTATCAGTTTGGCAAGATTTGCACTGAATACTGAATGAAACAGCTTTCTCTATTGGAGAGACAAGCTTTTGAGCAGATTTGGGCTTGATTTCACTTCATTTGAACAGAAACACTATTTCAACATTACTGGACTCAGAAAGCTGCAAACTGACAATCTTGATCATTGAAGTCCTAACATTAGTTTTTGTGTATATAACTTCTAACACATTAAAAACTGTTTTACAGCATTGCAGAAAACATTGTACTTCATAAGGCATAAGCATCTATCAGTTTGGCAAGATTTGCACTGAATACTGAATGAAACAGCTTTCTCAAATAGAGAGACAAGCTTTTGAGCAGATTTGGGCTAGATTTCACTTCATTTGAACAGAAGTACTGTTTCAGCATTACTGGACTCAGAAAGCTGTAAACTGACAATCTTGATCATTGAAGTCCTAACATTAGTTTTTTTGTATATAACTTCTAACACATTAAAAACTGTCTTACAGCATTGCAGAAAACATTGTATTTCATATGGCATAAGCATCTATCAGTTTGGCAAGATTTGCACTGAATACTGAATGAAACAGCTTTCTCTATTAGAGAGACAAGCTTTTGAGCAGATTTGGGCTAGATTTCACTTCATTTGAACAGAAGTACTATTTCAGCATTACTGGACTCAGAAAGCTGTAAACTGACAAACTTGATCATTGAAGTCCTAACATAAGTTTTTGTGCATATAACTTCTAACACATTAAAAACTGTCTTACAGCATTGCAGAAAACATTGTATTTCATATGGCATAAGCATCTATCAGTTTGGCAAGATTTGCACTGAATACTGAATGAAACAGCTTTCTCTATTAGAGAGACAAGCTTTTGAGCAGATTTGGGCTTGATTTCACTTCATTTGAACAGAAACACTATTTCAACATTTCTGGACTCAGAAAGCTGTAAACTGACAATCTTGATCATTGAAGTCCTAACATTAGTTTTTGTGTATATAACTTCTAACACATTAAAAACTGTTTTACAGCATTGCAGAAAACATTGTACTTCATAAGGCATAAGCATCTATCAGTTTGGCAAGATTTGCACTGAATACTGAATGAAACAGCTTTCTCTAATAGAGAGACAAGCTTTTGAGCAGATTTGGGCTAGATTTCACTTCATTTGAAAAGAAGTACTATTTCAGCATTACTGGACTCAGAAAGCTGTAAACTGACAATCTTGATCATTGAAGTCCTAACATAAGTTTTTGTGCATATAACTTCTAACACATTAAAAACTGTCTTACAGCATTGCAGAAAACATTGTATTTCATATGGCATAAGCATCTATCAGTTTGGCAAGATTTGCACTGAATACTGAATGAAACAGCTTCCTCTAATAGAGAGACAAGCTTTTGAGCAGATTTGGGCTAGATTTCACTTCATTTGAACAGAAGTACTGTTTCAGCATTACTGGACTCAGAAAGCTGTAAACTGACAATCTTGATCATTGAAGTCCTAACATTAGTTTTTGTGTATATAACTTCTAACACATTAAAAACTGTTTTACAGCATTGCAGAAAACATTGTACTTCATAAGGCATAAGCATCTATCAGTTTGGCAAGATTTGCACTGAATACTGAATGAAACAGCTTTCTCTAATAGAGAGACAAGCTTTTGAGCAGATTTGGGCTAGATTTCACTTCATTTGAACAGAAGTACTATTTCAGCATTACTGGACTCAGAAAGCTGTAAACTGACAATCTTGATCATTGAAGTCCTAACATAAGTTTTTGTGCATAAAACTTCTAACACATTAAAAACTGTCTTACAGCATTGCAGAAAACATTGTATTTCATATGGCATAAGCATCTATCAGTTTGGCAAGTTTTGCACTGAATCCTGAATGAAACAGCTTTCTCTATTAGAGAGACAAGCTTTTGAGCAGATTTGGGCTAGATTTCACTTCATTTGAACAGAAGTACTGTTTCAGCATTACTGGACTCAGAAAGCTGTAAACTGACAATCTTGATCATTGAAGTCCTAACATTAGTTTTTGTGTATATAACTTCTAACACATTGAAAACTGTTTTACAGCATTGCAGAAAACATTGTACTTCATAAGGCATAAGCATCTATCAGTTTGGCAAGATTTGCACTGAATACTGAATGAAACAGCTTTCTCTATTAGAGAGACAAGCTTTTGAGCAGATTTGGGCTTGATTTCACTTCATTTGAACAGAAACACTATTTCAACATTTCTGGACTCAGAAAGCTGTAAACTGACAATCTTGATCATTGAAGTCCTAACATTAGTTTTTGTGTATATAACTTCTAACACATTAAAAACTGTTTTACAGCATTGCAGAAAACATTGTACTTCATAAGGCATAAGCATCTATCAGTTTGGCAAGATTTGCACTGAATACTGAATGAAACAGCTTTCTCTAATAGAGAGACAAGCTTTTGAGCAGATTTGGGCTAGATTTCACTTCATTTGAACAGAAGTACTGTTTCAGCATTACTGGACTCAGAAAGCTGTAAACTGACAATCTTGATCATTGAAGTCCTAACATAAGTTTTTGTGCATATAACTTCTAGCACATTAAAAACTGTCTTACAGCATTGCAGAAAACATTGTATTTCATATGGCATAAGCATCTATCAGTTTGGCAAGATTTGCACTGAATACTGAATGAAACAGCTTTCTCTATTAGAGAGACAAGCTTTTGAGCAGATTTGGGCTAGATTTCACTTCATTTGAACAGAAGTACTATTTCAGCATTACTGGACTCAGAAAGCTGTAAACTGACAATCTTGATCATTAAAGTCCTAACATTAGTTTTTGTGCATATAACTTCTAACACATTAAAATCTGTCTTACAGCATTGCAGAAAACATTGTATTTCATATGGCATAAGCATCTATCAGTTTGGCAAGATTTGCACTGAATACTGAATGAAACAGCTTTCTCTATTAGAGAGACAAGCTTTTGAGCAGATTTGGGCTTGATTTCACTTCATTTGAACAGAAACACTATTTTAACATTTCTGGACTCAGAAAGCTGTAAACTGACAATCTTGATCATTGAAGTCCTAACATTAGTTTTTGTGTATATAACTTCTAACACATTAAAAACTGTTTTACAGCATTGCAGAAAACATTGTACTTCATAAGGCATAAGCATCTATCAGTTTGGCAAGATTTGCACTGAATACTGAATGAAACAGCTTTCTCTAACAGAGAGACAAGCTTTTGAGCAGATTTGGGCTTGATTTCACTTCATTTGAACAGAAACACTATTTCAACATTTCTGGACTCAGAAAGCTGTAAACTGACAATCTTGATCATAGAAGTCCTAACATTAGTTTTTGTGTATATAACTTCTAACACATTAAAAACTGTTTTACAGCATTGCAGAAAACATTGTACTTCATAAGGCATAAGCATCTATCAGTTTGGCAAGATTTGCACTGAATACTGAATGAAACAGCTTCCTCTAATAGAGAGACAAGCTTTTGAGCAGATTTGGGCTAGATTTCACTTCATTTGAACAGAAACACTATTTCAACATTTCTGGACTCAGAAAGCTGTAAACTGACAATCTTGATCATTGAAGTCCTAACATTAGTTTTTGTGTATATAACTTCTAACACATTAAAAACTGTCTTACAGCATTTCAGAAAACATTGTATTTCATATGGCATAAGCATCTATCAGTTTGGCAAGATTTGCACTGAATACTGAATGAAACAGCTTTCTCTATTAGAGAGACAAGCTTTTGAGCAGATTTGGGCTAGATTTCACTTCATTTGAACAGAAGTACTATTTCAGCATTACTGGACTCAGAAAGCTGTAAACTGACAATCTTGATCATTGAAGTCCTAACATAAGTTTTTGTGCATATAACTTCTAACACATTAAAAACTGTCTTACAGCATTGCAGAAAACATTGTATTTCATATGGCATAAGCATCTATCAGTTTGGCAAGATTTGCACTGAATACTGAATGAAACAGCTTTCTCTATTAGAGAGACAAGCTTTTGAGCAGATTTGGGCTTGATTTCACTTCATTTGAACAGAAACACTATTTCAGCATTACTGGACTCAGAAAGCTGTAAACTGACAATCTTGATCATTGAAGTCCTAACATTAGTTTTTGTGTATATAACTTCTAACACATTAAAAACTGTTTTACAGCATTGCAGAAAACATTGTACTTCATAAGGCATAAGCATCTATCAGTTTGGCAAGATTTGCACTGAATACTGAATGAAACAGCTTTCTCTAATAGAGAGACAAGCTTTTGAGCAGATTTGGGCTAGATTTCACTTCATTTGAACAGAAGTACTGTTTCAGCATTACTGGACTCAGAAAGCTGTAAACTGACAATCTTGATCATTGAAGTCCTAACATAAGTTTTTGTGCATATAACTTCTAACACATTAAAAACTGTCTTACAGCATTGCAGAAAACATTGTATTTCATATGGCATAAGCATCTATCAGTTTGGCAAGATTTGCACTGAATACTGAATGAAACAGCTTTCTCTATTAGAGAGACAAGCTTTTGAGCAGATTTGGGCTAGATTTCACTTCATTTGAACAGAAGTACTGTTTCAGCATTACTGGACTCAGAAAGCTGTAAACTGACAATCTTGATCATTGAAGTCCTAACATAAGTTTTTGTGCATATAACTTCTAACACATTAAAAACTGTCTTACAGCATTGCAGAAAACATTGTATTTCATATGGCATAAGCATCTATCAGTTTGGCAAGATTTGCACTGAATACTGAATGAAACAGCTTTCTCTATTAGAGAGACAAGCTTTTGAGCAGATTTGGGCTAGATTTCACTTCATTTGAACAGAAACACTATTTCAGCATTACTGGACTCAGAAAGCTGTAAACTGACAATCTTGATCATTGAAGTCCTAACATTAGTTTTTGTGTATATAACTTCTAACACATTAAAAACTGTCTTACAGCATTGCAGAAACCATTGTACTTCATAAGGCATAAGCATCTATCAGTTTGGCAAGATTTGCACTGAATACTGAATGAAACAGCTTTCTCTATTGGAGAGACAAGCTTTTGAGCAGATTTGGGCTTGATTTCACTTCATTTGAACAGAAACACTATTTCAACATTACTGGACTCAGAAAGCTGCAAACTGACAATCTTGATCATTGAAGTCCTAACATTAGTTTTTGTGTATATAACTTCTAACACATTAAAAACTGTTTTACAGCATTGCAGAAAACATTGTACTTCATAAGGCATAAGCATCTATCAGTTTGGCAAGATTTGCACTGAATACTGAATGAAACAGCTTTCTCAAATAGAGAGACAAGCTTTTGAGCAGATTTGGGCTAGATTTCACTTCATTTGAACAGAAGTACTATTTCAGCATTACTGGACTCAGAAAGCTGTAAACTGACAATCTTGATCATTGAAGTCCTAACATAAGTTTTTGTGCATATAACTTCTAACACATTAAAAACTGTCTTACAGCATTGCAGAAAACATTGTATTTCATATGGCATAAGCATCTATCAGTTTGGCAAGATTTGCACTGAATACTGAATGAAACAGCTTTCTCTAATAGAGAGACAAGCTTTTGAGCAGATTT
Organism: Carassius gibelio; assembly: GCF_023724105.1. NCBI lineage: Eukaryota > Metazoa > Chordata > Actinopteri > Cypriniformes > Cyprinidae > Carassius > Carassius gibelio. Next base: position 1,918,206 of record NC_068405.1, read on the forward strand.
GGGCTTGATTTCACTTCATTTGAACAGAAACACTATTTCAACATTTCTGGACTCAGAAAGCTGTAAACTGACAATCTTGATCATAGAAGTCCTAACATTAGTTTTTGTGTATATAACTTCTAACACATTAAAAACTGTTTTACAGCATTGCAGAAAACATTGTACTTCATAAGGCATAAGCATCTATCAGTTTGGCAAGATTTGCACTGAATACTGAATGAAACAGCTTCCTCTAATAGAGAGACAAGCTTTTGAGCAGATTTGGGCTAGATTTCACTTCATTTGAACAGAAGTACTGTTTCAGCATTACTGGACTCAGAAAGCTGTAAACTGACAATCTTGATCATTGAAGTCCTAACATAAGTTTTTGTGCATATAACTTCTAACACATTAAAAACTGTCTTACAGCATTGCAGAAAACATTGTATTTCATATGGCATAAGCATCTATCAGTTTGGCAAGATTTGCACTGAATACTGAATGAAACAGCTTTCTCTATTAGAGAGACAAGCTTTTGAGCAGATTTGGGCTTGATTTCACTTCATTTGAACAGAAACACTATTTCAACATTTCTGGACTCAGAAAGCTGTAAACTGACAATCTTGATCATTGAAGTCCTAACATTAGTTTTTGTGTATATAACTTCTAACACATTAAAAACTGTCTTACAGCATTTCAGAAAACATTGTATTTCATATGGCATAAGCATCTATCAGTTTGGCAAGATTTGCACTGAATACTGAATGAAACAGCTTTCTCTATTAGAGAGACAAGCTTTTGAGCAGATTTGGGCTAGATTTCACTTCATTTGAACAGAAGTACTATTTCAGCATTACTGGACTCAGAAAGCTGTAAACTGACAATCTTGATCATTGAAGTCCTAACATAAGTTTTTGTGCATATAACTTCTAACACATTAAAAACTGTCTTACAGCATTGCAGAAAACATTGTATTTCATATGGCATAAGCATCTATCAGTTTGGCAAGATTTGCACTGAATACTGAATGAAACAGCTTTCTCTATTAGAGAGACAAGCTTTTGAGCAGATTTGGGCTTGATTTCACTTCATTTGAACAGAAACACTATTTCAACATTTCTGGACTCAGAAAGCTGTAAACTGACAATCTTGATCATTGAAGTCCTAACATTAGTTTTTGTGTATATAACTTCTAACACATTAAAAACTGTCTTACAGCATTTCAGAAAACATTGTATTTCATATGGCATAAGCATCTATCAGTTTGGCAAGATTTGCACTGAATACTGAATGAAACAGCTTTCTCTATTAGAGAGACAAGCTTTTGAGCAGATTTGGGCTAGATTTCACTTCATTTGAACAGAAGTACTATTTCAGCATTACTGGACTCAGAAAGCTGTAAACTGACAATCTTGATCATTGAAGTCCTAACATAAGTTTTTGTGCATATAACTTCTAACACATTAAAAACTGTCTTACAGCATTGCAGAAAACATTGTATTTCATATGGCATAAGCATCTATCAGTTTGGCAAGATTTGCACTGAATACTGAATGAAACAGCTTTCTCTATTAGAGAGACAAGCTTTTGAGCAGATTTGGGCTTGATTTCACTTCATTTGAACAGAAACACTATTTCAGCATTACTGGACTCAGAAAGCTGTAAACTGACAATCTTGATCATTGAAGTCCTAACATTAGTTTTTGTGTATATAACTTCTAACACATTAAAAACTGTTTTACAGCATTGCAGAAAACATTGTACTTCATAAGGCATAAGCATCTATCAGTTTGGCAAGATTTGCACTGAATACTGAATGAAACAGCTTTCTCTAATAGAGAGACAAGCTTTTGAGCAGATTTGGGCTAGATTTCACTTCATTTGAACAGAAGTACTGTTTCAGCATTACTGGACTCAGAAAGCTGTAAACTGACAATCTTGATCATTGAAGTCCTAACATAAGTTTTTGTGCATATAACTTCTAACACATTAAAAACTGTCTTACAGCATTGCAGAAAACATTGTATTTCATATGGCATAAGCATCTATCAGTTTGGCAAGATTTGCACTGAATACTGAATGAAACAGCTTTCTCTATTAGAGAGACAAGCTTTTGAGCAGATTTGGGCTAGATTTCACTTCATTTGAACAGAAGTACTGTTTCAGCATTACTGGACTCAGAAAGCTGTAAACTGACAATCTTGATCATTGAAGTCCTAACATAAGTTTTTGTGCATATAACTTCTAACACATTAAAAACTGTCTTACAGCATTGCAGAAAACATTGTATTTCATATGGCATAAGCATCTATCAGTTTGGCAAGATTTGCACTGAATACTGAATGAAACAGCTTTCTCTATTGGAGAGACAAGCTTTTGAGCAGATTTGGGCTTGATTTCACTTCATTTGAACAGAAACACTATTTCAACATTACTGGACTCAGAAAGCTGCAAACTGACAATCTTGATCATTGAAGTCCTAACATTAGTTTTTGTGTATATAACTTCTAACACATTAAAAACTGTTTTACAGCATTGCAGAAAACATTGTACTTCATAAGGCATAAGCATCTATCAGTTTGGCAAGATTTGCACTGAATACTGAATGAAACAGCTTTCTCAAATAGAGAGACAAGCTTTTGAGCAGATTTGGGCTAGATTTCACTTCATTTGAACAGAAGTACTATTTCAGCATTACTGGACTCAGAAAGCTGTAAACTGACAATCTTGATCATTGAAGTCCTAACATAAGTTTTTGTGCATATAACTTCTAACACATTAAAAACTGTCTTACAGCATTGCAGAAAACATTTTATTTCATATGGCATAAGCATCTATCAGTTTGGCAAGATTTGCACTGAATACTGAATGAAACAGCTTTCTCTAATAGAGAGACAAGCTTTTGAGCAGATTTGGGCTAGATTTCACTTCATTTGAACAGAAGTACTGTTTCAGCATTACTGGACTCAGAAAGCTGTAAACTGACAATCTTGATCATTGAAGTCCTAACATAAGTTTTTGTGCATATAACTTCTAACACATTAAAAACTGTCTTACAGCATTGCAGAAAACATTGTATTTCATATGGCATAAGCATCTATCAGTTTGGCAAGATTTGCACTGAATACTGAATGAAACAGCTTTCTCTATTAGAGAGACAAGCTTTTGAGCAGATTTGGGCTTGATTTCACTTCATTTGAACAGAAACACTATTTCAGCATTACTGGACTCAGAAAGCTGTAAACTGACAATCTTGATCATTGAAGTCCTAACATTAGTTTTTGTGTATATAACTTCTAACACATTAAAAACTGTTTTACAGCATTGCAGAAAACATTGTACTTCATAAGGCATAAGCATCTATCAGTTTGGCAAGATTTGCACTGAATACTGAATGAAACAGCTTTCTCTAATAGAGAGACAAGCTTTTGAGCAGATTTGGGCTAGATTTCACTTCATTTGAACAGAAGTACTGTTTCAGCATTACTGGACTCAGAAAGCTGTAAACTGACAATCTTGATCATTGAAGTCCTAACATAAGTTTTTGTGCATATAACTTCTAACACATTAAAAACTGTCTTACAGCATTGCAGAAAACATTGTATTTCATATGGCATAAGCATCTATCAGTTTGGCAAGATTTGCACTGAATACTGAATGAAACAGCTTTCTCTATTAGAGAGACAAGCTTTTGAGCAGATTTGGGCTAGATTTCACTTCATTTGAACAGAAGTACTGTTTCAGCATTACTGGACTCAGAAAGCTGTAAACTGACAATCTTGATCATTGAAGTCCTAACATAAGTTTTTGTGCATATAACTTCTAACACATTAAAAACTGTCTTACAGCATTGCAGAAAACATTGTATTTCATATGGCATAAGCATCTATCAGTTTGGCAAGATTTGCACTGAATACTGAATGAAACAGCTTTCTCTATTAGAGAGACAAGCTTTTGAGCAGATTTGGGCTAGATTTCACTTCATTTGAACAGAAACACTATTTCAGCATTACTGGACTCAGAAAGCTGTAAACTGACAATCTTGATCATTGAAGTCCTAACATTAGTTTTTGTGTATATAACTTCTAACACATTAAAAACTGTCTTACAGCATTGCAGAAACCATTGTACTTCATAAGGCATAAGCATCTATCAGTTTGGCAAGATTTGCACTGAATACTGAATGAAACAGCTTTCTCTATTGGAGAGACAAGCTTTTGAGCAGATTTGGGCTTGATTTCACTTCATTTGAACAGAAACACTATTTCAACATTACTGGACTCAGAAAGCTGTAAACTGACAATCTTGATCATAGAAGTCCTAACATTAGTTTTTGTGTATATAACTTCTAACACATTAAAAACTGTTTTACAGCATTGCAGAAAACATTGTACTTCATAAGGCATAAGCATCTATCAGTTTGGCAAGATTTGCACTGAATACTGAATGAAACAGCTTCCTCTAATAGAGAGACAAGCTTTTGAGCAGATTTGGGCTAGATTTCACTTCATTTGAACAGAAACACTATTTCAACATTTCTGGACTCAGAAAGCTGTAAACTGA
>NC_068405.1:1923247-1949489 GCF_023724105.1 Carassius gibelio
TGAAATACAATGTTTTCTGCAATGCTGTAAGATAGTTTTTAATGTGTTAGAAGTTATATACACAAAAAGTAATGTTAGGACTTCAATAATCAAGATTGTCGGTTTACAGCTTTCTGAGTCCAGTAATGTTGAAATAGTGCTTCTGTTCAAATGAAGTGAAATCAAGCCCAAATCTGCTCAAAAGCTTGTCTCTCTAATAGAGAAAGCTGTTTCATTCAGTATTCAGTGCAAATCTTGCCAAACTGATAGATGCTTATGCCATATGAAATACAATGTTTTCTGCAATGCTGTAAGACAGTTTTTAATGTGTTAGAAGTTATATGCACAAAAACTTATGTTAGGACTTCAATGATCAAGATTGTCAGTTTACAGCTTTCTGAGTCCAGTAATGTTGAAATAGTGCTTCTGTTCAAATGAAGTGAAATCTAGCCCAAATCTGCTCAAAAGCTTGCCTCTCTATTAGAGAAAGCTGTTTCATTCAGTATTCAGTGCAAATCTTGCCAAACTGATAGATGCTTATGCCTTATGAAATACAATGTTTTCTGCAATGCTGTAAGACAGTTTTTAATGTGTTAGAAGTTATATGCACAAAAACTTATGTTAGGACTTCAATGATCAAGATTGTCAGTTTACAGCTTTCTGAGTCCAGTAATGTTGAAATAGTGCTTCTGTTCAAATGAAGTTAAATCTAGCCCAAATCTGCTCAAAAGCTTGTCTCTCTATTAGAGAAAGCTGTTTCATTCAGTATTCAGTGCAAATCTTGCCAAACTGATAGATGCTTATGCCTTATGAAATAAAATGTTTTCTGCAATGCTGTTAGACAGTTTTTAATGTGTTAGAAGTTATATGCACAAAAACTAATGTTAGGACTTCGATGATCAAGATTGTCAGTTTACAGCTTTCTGAGTCCAGTAATGTTGAAATAGTGCTTCTGTTCAAATGAAGTGAAATCAAGCCCAAATCTGCTCAAAAGCTTTTCTCTCTATTAGAGAAAGCTGTTTCATTCAGTATTCAGTGCAAATCTTGCCAAACGGATAGATGCTTATGCCTTATGAAATACAATGTTTTCTGCAATGCTGTAAGACAGTTTTTAATGTGTTAGAAGTTATATGCACAAAAACTTATGTTAGTACTTCAATGATCAAGATTGTCAGTTTACAGCTTTCTGAGTCCAGTAATGTTGAAATAGTGGTTCTGTTCAAATGAAGTGAAATCAAGCCCAAATCTGCTCAAAAGCTTTTCTCTCTATTAGAGAAAGCTGTTTCATTCAATATTCAGTGCATCTCTTGCCAAACTGATAGATGCTTATGCCATATGAAATAAAATGTTTTCTGCAATGCTGTAAGATAGTTGTTAATGTGTTAGAAGTTATATACACAAAAACTAATGTTAGGACTTCAATGATCAAGATTGTCGGTTTACAGCTTTCCGAGTCCAGTAATGTTGAAATAGTGCTTCTGTTCAAATGAAGTGAAATCAAGCCCAAATCTGCTCAAAAGCTTGTCTCTCTAATAGAGAAAGCTGTTTCATTCAGTATTCAGTGCAAATCTTGCCAAACTGATAGATGCTTATGCCATATGAAATACAATGTTTTCTGCAATGCTGTAAGACAGTTTTTAATGTGTTAGAAGTTATATGCACAAAAACGTATGTTAGGACTTTAATGATCAAGATTGCCAGTTTACAGCTTTCTGAGTCCAGTAATGTTGAAATAGTGCTTCTGTTCAAATGAAGTGAAATCAAACCCAAATCTGCTCAAAAGCTTTTCTCTCTATTAGAGAAAGCTGTTTCATTCAGTATTCAGTGCAAATCTTGCCAAACTGAAAGATGTTTATGCCTTATGAAATACAATGTTTTCTGCAATGCTGTAAGACAGTTTTTAATGTGTTAGAAGTTATATGCACAAAAACTTATGTTAGGACTTCAATGATCAAGATTGTCAGTTTACAGCTTTCTGAGTCCAGTAATGTTGAAATAGTGCTTTTTTTCAAATGAATTGAAATCAAGCCCAAATCTGCTCAAAAGCTTGTCTCTCTATTAGAGAAAGCTGTTTCATTCAATATTCAGTGCAAATCTTGCCAAACTGAAACATGCTTATGTCTTATGAAATAAAATGTTTTCTGCAATGCTGTAAGACAGTTTTTAATGTGTTAGAAGTTATATGCACAAAAACTTATGTTAGGACTTCAATGATCAAGATTGTCAGTTTACAGCTTTCTGAGTCCAGTAATGTTGAAATAGTGCTTCTGTTCAAATGAAGTTAAATCTAGCCCAAATATGCTCAAAAGCTTGTCTCTCTATTAGAGAAAGCTGTTTCATTCAGTATTCAGTACAAATCTTGCCAAACTGATAGATGCTTATGCCTTATGAAATACAATGTTTTCTGCAATGCTGTAAGACAGTTTTTAATGTGTTAGAAGTTATATGCACAAAAGCTTATGTTAGGACTTCAATGATCAAGATTGTCAGTTTACAGCTTTCTGAGTCCAGTAATGTTGAAATAGTGCTTCTGTTCAAATGAAGTGAAATCTAGCCCAAATCTGCTCAAAAGCTTGTCTCTCTATTAGAGAAAGCTGTTTCATTCAATATTCAGTGCAAATCTTACCAAACTGAAACATGCTTATGTCTTATGAAATAAAATGTTTTCTGCAATGCTATAAGACAGTTTTTAATGTGTTAGAAGTTAAATACACAAAAACTAATGTTAGGACTTCAATGATCAAGATTGTCAGTTTACAGCTTTCTGAGTCCAGTAATGTTGAAATAGTGCTTCTGTTCAAATGAAGTGAAATCAAGCCCAAATCTGCTCAAAAGCTTGTCTCTCTAATAGAGAAAGCTGTTTCATTCAGTATTCAGTGCAAATCTTGCCAAACTGATATATGCTTATGCCATATGAAATACAATGTTTTCTGCAATGCTGTAAGACAGTTTTTAATGTGTTAGAAGTTATATGCACAAAAACTTATGTTAGGACTTCAATGATCAAGTTTGTCAGTTTACAGCTTTCTGAGTCCAGTAATGTTGAAATAGTGCTTCTGTTCAAATGAAGTGAAATCTAGCCCAAATCTGCTCAAAAGCTTGTCTCTCTATTAGAGAAAGCTGTTTCATTCAATATTCAGTGCAAATCTTACCAAACTGAAACATGCTTATGTCTTATGAAATAAAATGTTTTCTGCAATGCTATAAGACAGTTTTTAATGTGTTAGAAGTTATATACACAAAAACTAATGTTAGGACTTCAATGATCAAGATTGTCAGTTTACAGCTTTCTGAGTCCAGTAATGTTGAAATAGTGCTTTTGTTCAAATGAAGTGAAATCAAGCCCAAATCTGCTCAAAAGCTTGTCTCTCTAATAGAGAAAGCTGTTTCATTCAGTATTCAGTGCAAATCTTGCCAAACTGATAGATGCTTATGCCATATGAAATACAATGTTTTCTGCAATGCTGTAAGATAGTTTTTAATGTGTTAGAAGTTATATACACAAAAAGTAATGTTAGGACTTCAATGATCAAGATTGTCGGTTTACAGCTTTCTGAGTCCAGTAATGTTGAAATAGTGCTTCTGTTCAAATGAAGTGAAATCAAGCCCAAATCTGCTCAAAAGCTTGTCTCTCTAATAGAGAAAGCTGTTTCATTCAGTATTCAGTGCAAATCTTGCCAAACTGATAGATGCTTATGCCATATGAAATACAATGTTCCCTTTCAAAAGCTACACTCGATGCTGCGCTCAATAGCGCTAATGAGAACATTCTTTGTTCGACCGGTTGTGAAGCATGTGTGTCAAACACGCCAATAATTGGCTTTAAATAACCTCGGCAGGTGACGTCACTGATAATGTGCACCTGCAGGTTATAAATAGACGTGAAACCGAAACATCCTCAGGTTTCTTTGTCTTCAGAGACCGCATTGTGTGTGTGTGTGTGTGTCATGCTGATGAACGTATTAGTTTAAAAGGAAGTATGTTGAGAGTTATGAAAAAAAAAAAAAAAAGGAGAAAGAAAGTTCTAGCTATTCTTGCTGATTATTTATGAGATGTGTGCCTCGCTCTCCATGGCCGATCTCTGAAGAGAAATCGCATGTTTATTGTAAAAAAAAGGCTGATTTCGCGTTCTAGAGTGGCAGTTGTAAGCAACGCGGTTCACTTCCTATCCGCGTTATGCTCCTTGCTCTCACGAGGGACGAGCTGCTTCCCACTCATTAAGATCGCGCTCCGATCTGGAAGATCAAACGGTTCTCGCGCCCACCTCCGAAGCGTGCCCAGGCACTTCTTCGGATTGGGCAGAGGCTGCTGTAGCTCTAGCTTTTGTTGAAATGGACATTGAGAGTGCTCTCTCCTAGCGCTCCTCTCGCGATTATAAGCACATGAGGAGTTACTAGGTGGTGCCTCGTGCAGTGACCAGATTAAAGCCTTAAAATTAAAATTTGTACATTATGATTCATAGGTCAGAGAGACGCTAGCTGCTATCTCTCCCCTACTGGAGCAACATCATTTGAATAGAAATATAAATAAATGATGATGATTATGATGATGAATAATAAAGAAATATATATAAAATATATATATGAAAAGACAGCAATTGTTTCATGCCAAGCCACGTACTGCAGCAGCATCTGCACTTGGATGGAACGCATTTCATGCTGTGGGTCAGACTAGTACTGCCCTGCACACCATAGGTTCTGCAGGCGTATCAGGCTGATTAAAAAAATAATAATAAATCTGAGTCAAGGGCCTTAAGCTGTGCCCAGGACAAAGGGTGTGTCCCCTCAGGGAGGGCCCTGGAAAATTCCATCAAAAGTATAAAGCTCTTCCCCTGGCACCCTTAGGGGATCACTGACCAACCTCCGCCACCACCGGTGTTTCGGGGGGCAGTGGCCTCCAGTGAAATGATACATGCTCTGTTGCTTCCTGCCATGTTTCAGGACACCAGACGTCTTAACCCCCCCCCCCCCCCCCCCAACTAACAAAGTGTCACAATTAGTGCCCTTTTTGGAGAAGCTAGCAGCGCGGAAGCTACTGCCAAATATCTCCCCATGAGTCGAAAGAACTGTAGTGAAGGGCTACATGATCCAATTTGCACATCGTCTTCTGCGTTTCAACAGCGTGCTCTCCACCTCTGTGAAACCGGCATGTGCATATCTGTTGACACAGGAATCACAGACTCTCCTGGTTAAAGGGGCCATAGAATGTGTTCCCCTTCCAGACAGAGAGTCCGGCTTCTACAGTCTGTATTTCTTGATTCCCAGAGAACTACGGGGGGCTGCGTCCAGTCATAGATCTATGGACGTGTATTTTCATTTCGAAATATTGCCACAACTCAGGAGGTTCCTGAGGTTCGCTTTCGGGGGCGAAGCTTACCAGTGTCAGGTTCTTCCATTTGGCCTAGCTTTGTTATCCCGCACTTATACGAAATTCATGGATGCAGCTCTGGCTCCTCTACGACTCCAGGGCATCCACATTTAAAATGTATATAAACGACTGGCTGAATTTGACCCAGTCTCAAGAGCTTGCGCTTCGACATCAGCATGTCGTCCTAGCTCATCTCGAATCTCTGGGGTTGAGACTCAACGCCAAGAAAAGCGTTCTCTCTCCGGCTCAGAGGACAACGTATTTGGGTGTGGTATTATGATTCGATCATAACGCAGGCACAACTGTCTCCTGCATGCATCAAATCCATTCTAAACACCCTAAAGAACATCAAGCTAGGCCAGAAAGTCACTGTTTATCACTTTCAGAAGGATTTAGGTCTCATGGCAGCTGCATCCACGGTGATACCTTTGGGCCTCCTGCACATGAGACCGTTTCAGTTGTGGCTCAGAGCCAGGGGATTTCATCCAAGGGCCAATCCCCAGTGGCAATTAAGGGTTACGCGCCAGGGGCTTCGTACCCTATCTATGTGGTTCAGACCCCGGTTTCTGACTTTGGGTCCCACTCTAGGTCCGTGTTGTCATCGCAAGATGCTAATGACAGACGCTTCCCTCATGGGCTGGGGAGCGGCCTTAGTTGGCTGTCCAGCCCAAGGGATCTGGAGAGGTCATCTTCTCGAATTGGCACATCAATTGCCTCGAAATGAAGACTGTATTTCTGGCCCTGAAATACTTCCTCCAGCAGTTGAGAGGCTACCATGTCCTAGTGCGGGTGGACAACACATCTGTAGTCTCTTACATCGCCAGGGCAGACTGCAGTCGCGCCGCTCAGACGAGTTAGCGCTCCAGGTTCTGCTTTGGGCACAGGAAAAGTTCCTGTCCCTCAGGGCGACTTACATTCCTGGGCATATGAATGTGGGAGCAGACTTGCTGTCCAGACAAGCTGTGAAACACGGGAAATGGAAACTCCACCCCTAAGTAGTCAAATCTGAGAAAGATTTCAAGTAGCTGAAGTGGACCTCACACAATGTCCCCTCTACATCTCTGACTCATCCAGCTCCCCTGGGTCTGGACGCTATGGCCCATGCGTGGCCCAGACTGCGTCTTTAAGCCTTTCCTCCCTCCACTAGAAGAACTTATGCCCTTATATGGAGTGTTTTTGAGGGCTGGTGCATGACACAGCATGCAGACCCAGCTCACTGCCAAATTGTTTCAGTACTGGAGTTTCTGCAATATAAATTGTCCTCAGGCACAGGCCCTAGTACTCTCAGAACCTATGTGGCCGCTATTTCGGCTTGCCACGGTCTGATTGATGGGATTAATGTGGGAAAGCACCCTTTAGTCGCCCGCTTCATTCGGGGGGCTAAGGGGTTGAGGCACCTACTAGACCTACGGCCCCTTCAGGGGATTCAGCCGTAGTGCTCGAGGGGCTGGCTGGCACCCCTTTCGAACCATTAGAATCAGCGCCTGCCAGGCTTCTGACTCTAAGATGGTTTCTCTTATGACCATTACCTCTCCAAGGAGATTTCGGGATTTACAGGCTTGTCAGTCCTGCCATCCTGTTCCAGTTCAGCTCCTAGGCAAAGCTATGTTGCATCCTCACCCTAATTATCTTCCGGATGTTCCTTACTGTATCCAGTACATGCTCTTCAGACTTACGTCCACCGCACTTGCCAGTGCCGTAAGTCAGAGCAGCTTTTCATGTGCCATGGGAGCCGCAACCGGGGGGGGGGGGGGGGGGGGCGGCTGCCTCCAGGCAAACAGTTTCACATTGGGTGAGGGATGTTCCTGTACAAGTGTATGATGCGGCAGGTTGGTCCTTTCCGCACACATTTGTCAGGTTCTATAGTTTGGATCTTCATCCTACTAATTACTAATGAAGTCTCCTGTCCTCCGCCATCTACAACACCGGAGCAGAAGAGACTTCACTTACTGTGTCCAGTATGTGCTCTTCAGATTTACTTCCACCGCACTAGCCAGTGGTGTAAGTCAGAGCGGCTTTTCATATGCCGTGGGAGCCGCAGTCAGGGGTGCGGCTGCCACCAGGCAAACAGTTTCACATTGGGTGAGGGTTGCTATTGTCCTAGCCTACGAGGCGCGTGGTCACACTTCGCCTCTAGGAGGTAGTGCCCATTTCACCAGTTGGGTTGCATCTTCAATGGCTTGAGGTGCGCCCTGGCAGCAAGTGTGTGATGCGGCAGGTTGGTCCTTTCCGCACACATTTGTCAGATTCTATAGTTTGGATGTCCATCCTACTAATTTCCAAAGTCTCCTGTCCTCCGCCATTTACAACACCGGAGCAGAAGAGACTTCACTTACCGTGTCCAGTATGTGCTCTTCAGATTTACTTCCACCGCACTAGCCAGTGGCGTAAGTCAGAGCAGCTTTTCATATGCCATGCGAGCCGCAGTCAAGGGTGCGGCTGCCACCAGGCAAGCAGTTTCACATTGGGTGAGGGTTGATATTGCCCTAGCCTACGAGGCGCGTGGTCACACTTCGCCTCTAGGAGGTAGTGCCCATTTCACCAGTTGGGTTGCATCTTCAATGGCTTGAGCAAGAGGGGCGCCCTTGCAGCAAGTGTGTGATGCGGCAGGTCGGTCCTTTCCGCACACATTTGTCAGATTCTATAGTTTGGATGTCAATGGTACTCCGGGCTCGCATGCCCTTGAGTCCACATCCACATGGGTCATGTCTGAGACCTCTTCGATGTTTGTGCGCACACACTACACAATCTTGGGGGTCCAGACACTTACAGTGCGGCGGCGTTGGTATTCTCGTTCCCATTAGCGCTATTGAGCGCAGCATCGAGTGTAGCTTTTGAAAGGGAACGTCTCGGGTTACTTGACTGTAACCCTGTTCCCTGAAAAAGCGGGAACGAGATGCTGCGCCTCAATGCCGCACTGTCGACGTGTCCGGACGTCTCTTCAGACAAAGGGGTAACCTGAGGATGTTTCGGTTTCACGTCTATTTATAACCTGCAGGTGCACATTATCAGTGACGTCACCTGCCGAGGTTATTTAAAGCCAATTATTGGCGTGTTTGACACACATGCTTCACAACCGGTCGAACAAAGAATGTTCTCATTAGCGCTATTGAGCGCAGCATCTCGTTCCCGCTTTTTTAGGGAACAGGGTTACAGTCAAGTAACCCGAGACGTTTCCTGCAATGCTGTAAGACAGTTTTTAATGTGTTAGAAGTTATATGCACAAAAACTAATGTTAGGACTTCAATGATCAAGATTGTCAGTTTACAGCTTTCTGAGTCCAGTAATGTTGAAATAGTGCTTCTGTTCAAATGAAGTGAAATCTAGCCCATATCTGCTCAAAAGCTTGCCTCTCTATTAGAGAAAGCTGTTTCATTCAGTATTCAGTGCAAATCTTGCCAAACTGATAGATGCTTATGCCTTATGAAATACAATGTTTTCTGCAATGCTGTAAGACAGTTTTTAATGTGTTAGAAGTTATATGCACAAAAACTTATGTTAGGACTTCAATGATCAAGATTGTCAGTTTACAGCTTTCTGAGTCCAGTAATGTTGAAATAGTGCTTCTGTTCAAATGAAGTTAAATCTAGCCCAAATCTGCTCAAAAGCTTGTCTCTCTATTAGAGAAAGCTGTTTCATTCAGTATTCAGTGCAAATCTTGCCAAACTGATAGATGCTTATGCCTTATGAAATAAAATGTTTTCTGCAATGCTGTAAGACAGTTTTTAATGTGTTAGAAGTTATATGCACAAAAACTAATGTTAGGACTTCGATGATCAAGATTGTCAGTTTACAGCTTTCTGAGTCCAGTAATGTTGAAATAGTGCTTCTGTTCAAATGAAGTGAAATCAAGCCCAAATCTGCTCAAAAGCTTTTCTCTCTATTAGAGAAAGCTGTTTCATTCAGTATTCAGTGCAAATCTTGCCAAACGGATAGATGCTTATGCCTTATGAAATACAATGTTTTCTGCAATGCTGTAAGACAGTTTTTAATGTGTTAGAAGTTATATGCACAAAAACTTATGTTAGTACTTCAATGATCAAGATTGTCAGTTTACAGCTTTCTGAGTCCAGTAATGTTGAAATAGTGGTTCTGTTCAAATGAAGTGAAATCAAGCCCAAATCTGCTCAAAAGCTTTTCTCTCTATTAGAGAAAGCTGTTTCATTCAATATTCAGTGCATCTCTTGCCAAACTGATAGATGCTTATGCCATATGAAATACAATGTTTTCTGCAATGCTGTAAGATAGTTGTTAATGTGTTAGAAGTTATATACACAAAAACTAATGTTAGGACTTCAATGATCAAGATTGTCGGTTTACAGCTTTCTGAGTCCAGTAATGTTGAAATAGTGCTTCTGTTCAAATGAAGTGAAATCAAACCCAAATCTGCTCAAAAGCTTGTCTCTCTAATAGAGAAAGCTGTTTCATTCAGTATTCAGTGCAAATCTTGCCAAACTGATAGATGCTTATGCCATATGAAATACAATGTTTTCTGCAATGCTGTAAGACAGTTTTTAATGTGTTAGAAGTTATATGCACAAAAACGTATGTTAGGACTTTAATGATCAAGATTGCCAGTTTACAGCTTTCTGAGTCCAGTAATGTTGAAATAGTGCTTCTGTTCAAATGAAGTGAAATCAAACCCAAATCTGCTCAAAAGCTTTTCTCTCTATTAGAGAAAGCTGTTTCATTCAGTATTCAGTGCAAATCTTGCCAAACTGAAAGATGTTTATGCCTTATGAAATACAATGTTTTCTGCAATGCTGTAAGACAGTTTTTAATGTGTTAGAAGTTATATGCACAAAAACTTATGTCAGGACTTCAATGATCAAGATTGTCAGTTTACAGCTTTCTGAGTCCAGTAATGTTGAAATAGTGCTTTTGTTCAAATGAATTGAAATCAAGCCCAAATCTGCTCAAAAGCTTGTCTCTCTATTAGAGAAAGCGGTTTCATTCAATATTCAGTGCAAATCTTGCCAAACTGAAACATGCTTATGTCTTATGAAATAAAATGTTTTCTGCAATGCTGTAAGACAGTTTTTAATGTGTTAGAAGTTATATGCACAAAAACTTATGTTAGGACTTCAATGATCAAGATTGTCAGTTTACAGCTTTCTGAGTCCAGTGATGTTGAAATAGTGCTTCTGTTCAAATGAAGTTAAATCTAGCCCAAATCTGCTCAAAAGCTTGTCTCTCTATTAGAGAAAGCTGTTTCATTCAGTATTCAGTGCAAATCTTGCCAAACTGATAGATGCTTATGCCTTATGAAATAAAATGTTTTCTGCAATGCTGTAAGACAGTTTTTAATGTGTTAGAAGTTATATGCACAAAAACTAATGTTAGGACTTCAATGATCAAGATTGTCAGTTTACAGCTTTCTGAGTCCAGTAATGTTGAAATAGTGCTTCTGTTCAAATGAAGTGAAATCAAGCCCAAATCTGCTCAAAAGCTTTTCTCTCTATTAGAGAAAGCTGTTTCATTCAGTATTCAGTGCAAATCTTGCCAAACGGATAGATGCTTATGCCTTATGAAATACAATGTTTTCTGCAATGCTGTAAGACAGTTTTTAATGTGTTAGAAGTAATATGCACAAAAACTTATGTTAGTACTTCAATGATCAAGATTGTCAGTTTACAGCTTTCTGAGTCCAGTAATGTTGAAATAGTGGTTCTGTTCAAATCAAGTGAAATTCAGCCCAAATCTGCTCAAAAGCTTTTCTCTCTATTAGAGAAAGCTGTTTCATTCAATATTCAGTGCAACTCTTGCCAAACTGAAACATGCTTATGTCTTATGAAATAAAATGTTTTCTGCAATGCTGTAAGACAGTTTTTAATGTGTTAGAAGTTATATACACAAAAACTAATGTTAGGACTTCAATTATCAAGATTGTCAGTTTACAGCTTTCTGAGTCCAGTAATGTTGAAATAGTGCTTTTGTTCAAATGAAGTGAAATCAAGCCCAAATCTGCTCAAAAGCTTGTCTCTCTATTAGAGAAAGCGGTTTCATTCAATATTCAGTGCAAATCTTGCCAAACTGATAGATGCTTATGCCATATGAAATACAATGTTTTCTGCAATGCTGTAAGATAGTTTTTAATGTGTTAGAAGTTATATACACAAAAACTAATGTTAGGACTTCAATGATCAAGATTGTCGGTTTACAGCTTTCTGAGTCCAGTAATGTTGAAATAGTGCTTCTGTTCAAATGAAGTGAAATCAAGCCCAAATCTGCTCAAAAGCTTGTCTCTCTAATAGAGAAAGCTGTTTCATTCAGTATTCAGTGCAAATCTTTCCAAACTGATAGATGCTTATGCCATATGAAATACAATGTTTTCTGCAATGCTGTAAGACAGTTTTTAATGTGTTAGAAATTATATGCACAAAAACTTATGTTAGGACTTCAATGATCAAGATTGTCAGTTTACAGCTTTCGGAGTCCAGTAATGTTGAAATAGTGCTTAGGTTCAAATGAAGTGAAATCAAGCCCAAATCTGCTCAAAAGCTTGTCTCTCTAATAGAGAAAGCTGTTTCATTCAGTATTCAGTGCAAATCTTACCAAACTGATAGATGTTTATGCCTTATGAAATACAATGTTTTCTGCAATGCTGTAAGACAGTTTTTAATGTGTTATAAGTTATATGCACAAAAACTTATGTTAGAGCTTCTATACTCAAGATTGTCAGTTTACAGGTGTGGTGTCTTTTGTTGGTTCTCAGAAGAATCAAACTCAGTCAGGGATTTTTCTCTCAGAAGAAAATACTTTATTTCAAGCAAAACAAAGCCGAGCCCCCCTGCAAGGGGATCTCTCGAATGGTATTTCGTTTCTCCTTATATACCCTATATGGGGCGGTTCCACATAGTAAAACTTTTCCTTTAGACTATACTTTTCATAAATCACAAGGGAGGGGAGGCCCTTAATGTATGTCTGACCATATGCTTTTCATTAGCTCTGTACATTCCAGGGCGTAGGCAACCTTCTATTAGATTTTAGGCCTATAAGAGTTTAATAGAATAATAACTTTAAAACAAAAATGGCTAGATTCACATTGATTATATACTTGATTAATTGAAACTTTACTAATAAAAATCTTCCACATATTCTCCCCTTTGAGACTTAATAAGTCTCACATTTGATTCTTCTTATCCAGAGTGCTACTCCATAATCCAGTCATATTAGTTACACTACCTAGTGACTAAATAAGTCACATTGTATTATCCCCAGTGACTAGATTATGAAATTCCACTCTGAGGGATTACTGGACCAAACATCTCTCTCCTTTTTTGACTAGGAGCGAGTAAAAGATCCAGTCTCCCTAATTCCTTCTTTAATAGTACACAATGTTAAAAGCGTGAGCGTGTAATTGGTTCAGCACTTGCCTGTGGTTATCACAGTTATGTATAAAAGACATAAAATACATACATTACATCAATAATTGAATATCACATGATTATAAAAGTTGATCTTCAGCTCAGATACCTTATGTATCGTAGAGAGCCTCCCTGGGCCAAAGTTCAACTGGCACTTATATCCAGGGTATGGTTCACCCTTAGACATCTTCAACATCCTCAGAGTCAATAGAACTATCGTCAAAAGTTTGCTCATTTAAGTTCAGTTTGTTTAGCCATCCTTCATAATATTCCTCCAGACTCTTTTCAATAATCCTTTGTTGATTATTTGGGACTTTTATCACTCCCATTTGCTTAACAGTAGCATTGATGATTAATGATCTTAATAAAGGTAATACACAGCAAAATAATAATCCTCCTATTAATATGGCAACTCCTAAAAACATTCCTAGTTTAACAAACCATGCTCCCCATGCTCCAAATCTCACATCAATCCAATCCCAAATGTGTTGGTCTCTTCCGGCATTTGTTGTAATTTCATTTCTTAATTTTTTAATTTTTGTCATAACTTCACTGAAAGCTCCTCCAGGGGCGGTGTTATTTGGGATGAATGTACAACATTGATCTCCAAACATATCTTGGGTTCCTTTTGGTTTATGGAAACACTCATATTCTTGTTTATAATCTATGCTATACCATTTTGGAATCTCTACTTTTTGTTTTTCAATTTTTATATTTTGACCTATATCTGAATACTGACACCAGGATCCCCAGAGTGGTCTAAAGAAATAATCTGTTAATTTAGGATTTCCTAAAAATCCAAGGCATTCAGCAATACAATATGGCCTGGTAAAATCTGTTAAATGACAAAAGTTTCTCCCAAATTGGGCACATTTTCGGTAGTCATATGGATTTGGTATGGCTACTACTTTGTTTAATGGAGATTTGGAGCACAGCAAGCAGTTTTCTTTTCCTGTTTCTTTAGCTCTAAAGGCTGCCCATTTATACCATTCATTGTTTTGGGCTGTATCCCATAATGCATCAATTTGACTTACGTCTTCATCACCTTGAACATCATAATCAATGTCTCTACGATTTTTGATTATCGTTGGTTCTGTTGAGTTGATCACATTGTCAGTTTTGTTCAAAGGTTGTAAAGTCAATTGAAGGGAAGTCAGGTTGCTTTCTATCGGTTGAGTTTGAGTCTGCATTATGAGATGCATTAGGCATAGGATGGTCTTCAGACATGTTGTCAGACTTATTCTCTGTCCTCTCCAGTTTGTCTGACAGGAGGAAAGAGCTCTCATCAGTTTGCCCTTCATCATGTGTCTCTGATTCTTCCTCATTGCTCTCTCCTGCATTGTCTGGTTGTCTGCTTTCCTTTCTTTCTGCCTTTCCTGTGGGAACTCTAGTACAGTGGTTTAGATGATACCAGGTTGTGCTTCCCTCCACTTGGACTGCTGTAGGAGTAGCTCTCACCACTGTGTAGGGTCCTTCTCTCCTGGGCTCATTCCATTTTCTCCGGAATACCCTCAGATAAACTTGGTCCCCTGGAACAACTGGACAGGCCATCTCCGATTCCTCACTGGGCTCTTTTCTTTTTTCCTGTAAATAGATAGCTTTATGTATGGCAGTTAGTTTCTTCATATAAGAGCGAAGTTCCATTTGTAATTGTTCTAGAGGCGGTCCTTTATAGGGACCTCTACAATATGGCACAGGCATGGGTCGACCCGTAAGCATTTCATGCGGTGTTAAGTGCGTGTTCCTGTTAGTTTGCATGCGATAGCTCATTAGTGCGAGCGGTAATGCATCAATCCAATTAAGTTTAGTACTTTCACATATTTTGTTTATTTTGGCCTTGATAACTCCATTAACCCTCTCCACTATCCCTTGTGACTGAGGTCTATAAACGCATCCTAGTCTCTGTTTTATTCTTAATTGTTGCAACACTTGTTTCACAGTTTTTTGTATGAATGCCGACCCATTATCTGAACTTATTTCTGATGGAATTCCAAATCTAGGAATTACCTCTCTTGTTAGGAATTTAATTACAGTTCCTGCTCCTAGATCCGCGGATGGTACTGCTTCCACCCACCTGCTAAACCTGTCTATGATAACCAGCATGTATCTTTTGCCTTGTACACGCTTTATCATATCCACATAATCACATACAAGATGTTTAAAGGGGCCTTCAGGTGTTGGAATATGGCCTATTGGTGTCACCATGCCTTTTCTTACATTGTATTTAGCACATACTTCACATGTGGACAAAAATTAATCCACCATTGCATATAAATAAGGAGACCAATATCCTTGCTGTTTAATTTTTCTTACTACTTCTCCCCTTGCACAATGATCAAAACCATGTGCATCTGTAATAAGAATATTCAACAGTGAAGTAGGTGCAACAATGTGTCCTTCATGTGTACGCCAGATCTCCTGTGAGTCTTTTTTAGCTCCCCTTTGATGCCACATTGATTGTTCATATGGGCCTGCTTGTTGTTCGAATAATGTCATCCAATTGAGGATGAGGCTCGATAAGTACAACAGGTGCTAATACTGCTACCTGACACCCTGAAGTTTTTTAGCTTCTAGATCTGCTGCATTATTTCCTTTGATGACATAGTCATTTCCCTTCTTGTGTGCTTGACATTTGATTATTGCTAGTCGTTTTGGTTGCATCATAGCAGAAATCAATTGCCCTATTTGTTCACTATGTTGGATGGGAGTCCCATCACTCTTTTTGAAACCTCTTTGTTTCCACACTGCTCCGAATAGATGACATACACCATGAGCATACTCTGAATCTGTAAAAAATGCTAGCAGTTTGTCCTTTTGCTAACTGACATGCAGTTGTGAGAGCTTTTAATTCTGCTAATTGAGCAGAGCAGGGCTGTACACAATGTTGTGATATCACAGATTCAAATTCTTTTTTGTTTTTCTTCACTACTGAATATCCTGTATGATTTCCTTCGTGATCCCTAAAGCTAGAACCATCTACAAAGTAAGTTACTTCTGCTTCAGTAATGGGTGTGATTCTAGATCTGGTCGTAATCTAGTAAATGCCAAGGACTCATTCACACACTCATGAGGTTCTCCTTCGAAAGCCAAAGGAATTAATTCAGCCGGATTAACTGTATGGCATCTTTTAATGGTAACATCTGGATATGTGAGTAATGAGGAATAGGCTAGAATTCGAGCTTGTGTCAGAACAAATTTCCCTTGTTCTATTAATTCCACAACTTTGTGATGGGTATATATTGTTACTGGATACCCCATAGTTATTGTGGATGCTTTTTCATAAGCATAATACACTGCAGCTAAACCCTGTTGGTAACATGGTGGGTATCCCTGGGCTACATTGTCTAACTTTGTGCTGTAGTATGCTATAGGCTGTTTTTTTCCTCCCACTACAGGTCTCTTGCATTAATACAGCTGATGCATAACCATCAACTCTATTTGCCACATATAGATGAAACATTTTATCATATTCTGCCATTCCCAGGGCAGGGGCCTGTTGTAATTCTTTTTTTTATTGCTTCAAATTCTAGTAAGGCATCTGTGTTCCATTTTAATGGATTTCTTAAATGTTGTAATCCTGCTTGTTTCATCATTTCTCTCAAAGGCCCTGTCTTTACTGCATAGTCCTCTATCCAATCGGCACTAAAGCCTGTCATTCCTAGAAACGTCATCATTTGTCCTACTGTCTGAGGTAACGGTGTTTTACTTATACCTTCTAACTGAGCTGGAGCTATAGCTCGTGTACCAAATGCAATTAGTCTTCCCAAGTATTCCACTTGAGGCTGGCAATACTGCAATTTGTTTTTAGACACCTTGTGTCCTCCTTCTGCTAATTTTGTCAACACCTTAATTGAGTCTTTGTGACATTGTTCTAGTGAGGTAGAACAGATAATTAAATCATCCATGTATTGTAATAGTGTACCATCTATTACAAGGTCTTCTAAATCAGCCTTCAGAATCTTGTTGAATATATGTGGTGAATGTTTATATCCCTGAGGAAGTCTAGAATATGTATATTGCTTATTTGCATGTGTGAATGCAAACAAATATTTACTCTCTTCTGCAAGCGGTACACTGAAGTAGGCAGAGCAAAGATCAATTACAGTAAAGTATTTGGCATTAGGAGGGACATTTGTCAGTAAAGTGTGTGGGTTTGGTACCTCAGCTGGCATATCTTCTGTTATTTCATTTATTGTTCGTAAATCATGAACAAGTCGCCATCTGGTTTTGTCTGATTTGATTACAGGCATAATTGGAGTGTTACAGTAACTAGTAGTTTCTATCAATACCCCTGCCTTCACTAAGCCTTCAATTGTGTCCTTTATTCCTGCTTCCGCATCTGCTCTTAAAGGATATTGTGCTTTTCTAGGCAGACGTGCATTTGGCTTAAGTTGAACTCTTACTGGATTTGCTGATTTTATTAATCCAATATCTGTGTCATGTTGAGACCATAGTTCAGTTGGTACCTGACACTCCATTTCCTTAAATAATTCAGTCTCATTTGTGTTTATTAAATCAGATGCTGTAGTCATCTGTGTCACTTTCTTTTGGCTGATAACTACTTCCTGTGGAATTCCCAGCAAACTGGTTGCACACAGAATTTTGATGTAATTTTTGTCAGCTGAATGAAAAATCAATGGGTTTTCTGTTGATTCCCATTTGCTTTGTTCTGCCCTTTTCATCATTGGTCCTAAATCTTTTGCTTTCCAATTTCTTCCTACATATACTGCAATATGCGAGACAGAGTTATTTACATTGAACCATTTTTTGACAAATTCACTTTCTGGTATGTTTAAAGCTGCTCCCTCCTTACCTATGATGATGTACTGGGAGACTATCTCAATCTGCTGTCCTTTTGTTTCTTTTTGCCATTTCTGTTCTATTTTTTCATCCCTTTCTTGATCATACATCATTGTGCAATGAAATTCAGACTTTGATAACTGTGCTTCAGGTATCTGTGCTTCAATAAACTTTCCCCATTTATTGACTGTCTGTCTCACATCTTGTTCTATCTGTCCTATCCAAAAAACATTTGCTTTTGGCTCTGCAACCATCATTTGTTTTTCTGTTCCTATTGAATCAATATATATACCTTCTGGAGAACACCAAATTTGTAGTCCTAATTTACATAATGCATCTCTTCCTAACAAATTAATAGGAGTTTGATTTGATACCAGAATGGGCATTGTTATACTTTGATCTTTTGTTTGTAGACACACTGGAGCTGTTATGGGAATCAATTGTATTTTTCCCGAGAATCCTATTGTCTTTGCAAATTTTCCAGACAAGGGGAGATGTGAAGCATATTTCAAATTAATGCACGTTAAATTTGCCCCCGTATCAACCAAAAATGGAAATGTATATCCCTCTATTTTAATCTGCATAATAGGCTCTTGATCAGCTTTTGTTGATAAAATTGGAAGCTGACTCTCCCCTTTAGGATTCTCTGGGCACCCCTAATAGCCTGGATTGGGACCTCCCCAAGGGTTTACTGGGCCCTGCACTGGACCCTGAGTAGGCTGTTGCCAGCTCATCTCCCTTCTACCCTGAGGTTGCTGTGGACATTGTTGAGTTGGACAGTCAGCTTTGATGTGTCCGGGCTGCGCACAACCCCAGCACAATGGTGGAGGCCTGTCTCTGCCTCTGCCTCTGCCTCTGCCTCTGCCTCTTTGCTGTATGGGGTTTTTTCTCCATCCCATTTGTCCTGGCTGTTGAGTATAAACGTTTATTATGGGCACAGAGTTCAAGTGTTCATTTGGAGGGACTGCAGTAAGTGGGCTTGACTGAATAGTAGGTTGTGGAGCAATTACTGGAGGCATTAAAGTCATTTGTTCTGCTGTCGCATTTGTTACTGAAGCTTGAATATTTTTCTTATTCTTCTTTGTGAGTTCTTCAAGCTGTAATTGAGTTAGTTTACGTTGTAACTCTTTCTCTTGACTTTTGAGTTTTAGTTCATTTTTTCTTTGTTGTTCCACTGCATGAGACACATGGTCACAAAACTCTTTGTGTGTTTTAGAAGTTAAACCGACCACATCCTCCAGCTTGCTTTTTACTGCTGGCGGCATAGCATCGATCACAGCTTGTCTAAACAATGTTGACATTAATGGGTCTCCCTCGGGATCCCCCTCAGTTTCTTGTTTCCACCTTTTCAGCTGTTTTTGCACATAAGTTATTGGATTCTCTGAATCTCCAATTCCTTCTCCCTTCAGTGATTTAGGATTCAGTCTGATCGGATACTCCGCACGCAATGCCTGCCATACTGCTGGGTGGAATGCATCAAAAACAATCCCATCCATATTGTGAGAGTTCACTGCTCTGTTTAGAGTTGTTGTAAGAAGAATTTCATCCATCTTTGTCCCTCCAATAATTTTAGCCAGCAGAGCTTTAACATCTCCCACTGCCAATAGCTTTCCCATTGTTTCCTCTTCAAACACTTTAATGAATTTCCCTGCACCCTCATGAATATCAGGAAGGCGAGTGACAAGCCCCTCGAGGTCCTGTGAAGCCCAGGGGACATACTGTCCCATCTCACCCTTGATTAAAATTGGGAGCTGTGCGGCCAGTGGTCTAAGTGTCCCTTTATCTCTGCCCTGTTCCCATTTACTGTTATCAAATAACTCCTCTGCCTGATTCTCATCCTCACTACCGTAGAACAACTTACTCTTTCCTCTCTCCAACTTATTTACCTCTCTGATCTTCTTCCCTGATTCTCTAATTTTCTCTTCCATTTCTTCTTCCAAAGCTTGTACTTGTGCTACAATATCTCTATCTTCCCTCCGCTTTCTTTCTAATCCTTCCTCAAACCAGGTTTTATCTTCCTGACTTGCTTTCATTTTTTCTAACGCTGTACGTGCTTGTCTGTAACAGTCAAGTTGCAAACCTTCTGCACTTTCCTGTCTGGTTTGCCTCTGTGTTTTTACAGCTGGTTCCTCTCTATCATCCATCTCTAACTGCCCTTCTAACTCTAGTTCTCCTGTTACCTCCATGGTTCCCTTGAGTATTGGGAATTCTCTTGCTAAAGGCAGATAAGGAGGGGGGTCTGCATATTTCTTTTCTTTTCTCAAGTTATCTTTCTCTGCCTCCTTCAGGACTTTCCTAGCCTGTTTTATCCTCTTCAACATATCTTCACCTTCTTTTTTAAACAGCGCAAGTATTTCTTTCTCTTTTTCCCTTTTTGTTTCTCTTTTTTCTTTTTTCATATTGATGCTTTTAGTTTTATAATTTTTTATCAGAGTTTCCATTTCCTCACACAATGCCACATCGAATGTCCCTTCCTTTGGCCATTTTGTCGTCATATTTTTTGTTCTCTTCTGCCATTTTTTTGAGATTTTGTCTATTTGCGCTTTACACAGTGGATTTTTTAATCCAATGATTTCCACTGGTGTGGCTGCCATATCTTTATTTATATTATTACCACCAAAAATCAACTTTTTAGTTTTATATAGTAACTTGGTTACAATCTCTTCTTTTCCTTTTACTGAATTTAACTATTTTTTAACCATTTCACCCTACTTTCTATTCTTCTTTATGTGTCATACCCTTTTGAATTTAGTTTTTTATTGTCTCATGCGTTTACACTTTTTAAATTTATATTATTATTTAACTGTCTATTTTATTTACTCTATTTTATTATCACTTTGTAGATAACTATTTCTAACAATAATTCTTTATTTTTATTTTTACTTTTCTTTCCTTTTTTGTCCACCCATGTATTAAAACTTTAATGTGGGAACTTCCTCCCTTTCCCTCACTCCAACTGTACTGGGCTCAGGAAATGTTATCCCCTTTCACACAGACATCCAAAATGCAAAACTCTATTATAGATCTCGGTTCAAACTTTATTGATACTATTTCCCTAAGCCCATTCACACTTGCTACACTCTTTATTGAGCCAGAGTGCTTATGCTTGCATACTTTGTTCCTTTATCTAAGGGATAATCAGTCATTAATTGTCCTTTTATTATCAAGGCTCATCATAAATTCATCCCTCTCAAGTGGATATGGGTTGAGTCCAATTCTGCCAGTTCACACTTAAGTGAAGGTCCAGGAACGGTGCTCAACCCTTACCCACCCAATACGGAATTTATTTGTTCATACATTCATCACCAATCACAAATTCATTCATCCGGACACAGATACATCCACACAACAAAACACAGCTCTTCCTAGAGCTCCTTAAGGGCCCACCTATTTCTGTCCTTCGAGAATTTCACCTATACTTTCTCAAAGCGGTATCCGTGGGACTTTTCCTCGCGATTCCTTAATCTGCTTATCCGTTTATCACTGTCCTACTTGGTACAGCTATCCAATAAACACAGATTATACAATGTCTTTTTGCCTACACCATTTTTGTTTTAAATCTAGGTTACCTTACAAGGCTTTCCTATTAATAAACCAAATATGTGCATGCAGTTATTTCTTCTGGAGTAAAACCCCTTTTTCAATTTGGATATCCTATTTTTTCTAAATTTGGAAGAGTAGATTTTAAGTGTCCTTACCACTCAGAACTGACCTCAACCAACACAAACGAATTTTATAAGCAAAAATGCTTACCTTGCTTTTATGGGGGCCACCCGGTTGTGTTGATCATCGGTCAGCTCAAAAGCGGCTGTCCACTCTGCCACTCTTGTCCAGTCCCATCTGGGGTGCCAAATCTGTGGTGTCTTTTGCCGGTTCTCAGAAGAATCAAACTCAGTCAGGGATTTTTCTCTCAGAAGAAAATACTTTATTTCAAGCAAAACAAAGCCGAGCCCCCCTGCAAGGGGATCTCTCGAATGGTATTTCGTTTCTCCTTATATACCCTATATGGGGCGGTTCCACATAGTAAAACTTTTCCTTTAGACTATACTTTTCATAAATCACAAGGGAGGGGAGGCCCTTAATGTATGTCTGACCATATGCTTTTCATTAGCTCTGTACATTCCAGGGCGTAGGCAACCTTCTATTAGATTTTAGGCCTGTAAGAGTTTAATAGAATAATAACTTTAAAACAAAAATGGCTAGATTCACATTGATTAAATACTTGATTAATTGAAACTTTACTAATAAAAATCTTCCACACAGGTTTCTGAGTCCAGTAATGTTGAAATAGTGCTTCTGTTCCAATGAAGTGAAATCTAGCCCAAATCTGCTCAAAAGCTTGTCTCTCTATTAGATAAAGCTGCTAAATTCAATATTCAGTGCAAATCTTGCCAAACTGAAAGATGCTTAATGTCTTATGAAATAAAAAAATTTCTGCAATGCTGTAAGACAGTTTTTAATGTGTTAGAAGTTATATGCACAAAAACTAATGTTAGAGCTTCAAATGCTCAAGATTGTCAGTTTACAGGTTTCTGAGTCCAGTAATGTTGAAATAGTGCGTCTGTTCAAATGAAGTGAAATCTAGCCCAAATCTGCTCAAAAGCTTGTCTCTCTAATAGAGAAAGCTGTTTCATTCAATATTCAGTACAAATCTTGCCAAACTGAACGATGCTTATGCCATATGAAATACAATGTTTTCTGCAATGCTGTAAGACAGTTTTTAATGTGTTAGAAGTTATATGCACAAAAACTTATGTTAGGACTTCAATGATCAAGATTGTCAGTTTACAGCTTTCTGAGTCCAGTAATGTTGAAATAGTGTGTCTGTTCAAATGAAGTGAAATCTAGCCCAAATCTGCTCAAAAGCTTGTCTCTCTAATGGAGAAAGCTGTTTCATTCAATATTTAGTGCAAATCTTGCCAAACTGAAAGATGCTTATGCGTTATGAAATACAATGTTTACTGCAGTGCTGTAAGACAGTTTTTAATGTGTTAGAAGTTATATGCACAAAAACTTATGTTAGGACTTCAATGATCAAGATTATCAGTTTACAGCTTTCTGAGTCCAGTAATGTTGAAATAGTGCTGTTGTTCAAATGAAGTGAAATCAAGCCCAAATCTGCTCAAAAGCTTGTCTCTCTAATAGAGAAAGCTGTTTCATTCAGTATTCAGTGCAAATCTTGTCAAACTGAAAGATGCTTATGCCATATGAAATACAATGTTTTCTGCAATGCTGTAAGACAGTTTTTAATGTGTTAGAAGTTATATGCACAAAAACTTATGTTAGGACTTCAATGATCAAGATTGTCAGTTTACAGCTTTCTGAGTCCAGTAATGTTGAAATAGTGCGTCTGTTCAAATGAAGTGAAATCTAGCCCAAATCTGCTCAAAAGCTTGTCTCTCTAATAGAGAAAGCTGTTTCATTCAATATTTAGTGCAAATCTTGCCAAACTGAAAGATGCTTATGCCATATGTGTTACGGTTCGTGAATGCACCGTCTCCAGCTGTAGTCATGTTACGTCATGTTGATTGTTTCCTGTGGGTGTGGCCGCTGATCGTCTGATCAGCGGCAGGTGCGGCTCGTTCTATCAGACTATATAACGCCCTGTCTTTCGTCTCCTGTTTGTCTGATCGTTGTTTGTAGATCCTGGTTTTTGATGTCGTGTTCGTGTTGTTCCTGCCTTGCTTTGTCGCCGTTCTGTCGGATCCTGTCTTCACGCTCGGAATACACTCACCACCATTGGATTATCACCACTGTCATCGTCATCAGCGCACTCTACGTCTCAACTCACCAGTCTGTGCTGCCATTGTGGTTCCTACGTCACTCTCCGGCCTTCCATCATCATCATACTATCAATAAACTTCCTTGTACTTGCATTTGTCTCCTGTCCTCCATAACTACCGTCACAGAACGATCAGACCAACATGGAGGCAGCGAGTACTCAATCCTCATCTCTGGAGGAATTTCTCAGCGCCAGTGTTCGGAGGATGGACTCCCAGGAGAGGACTCTTAACGACACTGGTCGCGCGGTCCAAGCCTTGGTGACGCAGGTGTCCGAGCTCACCCAGCAGTTCCATCTTCTTCGAGCACCCACTGCGCCACCCACACCGCCCGCTCTCCCGATACCACCGGTGACCGCCTCCCAGCCGGAACCGCGACTTCCGATCCCGGAAGCATAGTCGGGTGAGCCCTGCTTTTGTAGAGCATTTCTAACCCGATGTGATATGCATTTTGCCCTGCAACCCAGGACATTCTCCAACGAGAGGGCGAAGGTGGCGTTTGTCCTAATGTTACTCTCTGGGAGGGCAGCACTATGGGGGACGGCGGTGTGGGAGAACCAGGACCCATGCTGCGACTCGTTCCTGGCGCTCTCCGAGGAGATGAGGCGGGTCTTTGATCGGGCCGTCGCAGGACGGGAGGCGGCCAGGAGGCTGGCGGAGTTACGCCAGCAGGAGAGATCCGTCTCAGACTTCTCGATTGAATTCAGGACCCTGGCGGCGGAGTGCCAGTGGAACGAGAAGGCGCAGTGGGACATGTTCCTGCATGGGCTGGCTGACCGCGTCCAGAGGGAGATCTACGCCCTGGATCTGCCCCCCTCTCTTAATGGACTCATTGAGCTAGCGTTACGGGTGGATGCCCGTCTCACTCGGATGGAGAGGAGGGGGCTGTTCAACACCCCATCCAGGGGCCCGGCGGACGGGCGATTTAGCGGCAGAGACGTGGTCAGTCCCACCTACGATCACGAGCCCATGCAGGTAGGGCGAGCTTGGCTTTCCCGGGAGGAGAAGGAGAGGCGGAGATCCCTGGGCCTCTGCATGTACTGCGGGGGAGCCGGACATCAAGCCCATACCTGTCCAGTAAAAGGCCAAGCCCGGTAGTACGCATGAGGCTACTTTCGGGTGGTATCTCTGCCGAGAAGACCTCATCACCACCATCATCTACGCTCCTTCCGGTAAGACTGCGGTGGTCAGCACAGACACACCACTGTCAGGCACTACTGGACTCTGGGGCAGAAGGTAACTTCATGGACCGTCATCTCGCACACAAGCTCCACATTCCCCTCAAACCCCTCCCGCACCACATCACGGTCCATGCCCTCACTGGACAGCAACTCCCCACTATCTCTCACAGTACTGAGGACATCACACTCATCACCTCTGGCAACCACTCCGAAACCATCTCTTTTCACATCCTTGACTCTCCCCTGGCACCCATTGTCCTCGGGCACCCTTGGCTCCTTCTCCATAACCCCAAAATAGACTGGTCCTCTAATTCCATTTTTTCTTGGTCTCGAAAGTGTCATGAGTCTTGTTTAGTGTCTGCTTGTACGTCTGTGTCTGTGTCTGTGTTACAGGAGGAGGCGGTGGATTTATCTAACGTGCCCGCTGAGTACCTCCACCTGAAGGAAGTGTTCAGTAAGTCTCAAGCTGCTTCTCTTCCTCCGCATCGTCCTTACGACTGTGCCATAGAGTTATTGTCAGGTAAGTCTCCGCCTAAAGGCAAACTTTATTCACTTTCTGTCCCTGAGAGGGAGGCTATGGAGAAATATATTTCTGATTCTCTAGCTTCCAAATTCATCCGCCCTTCCTCTTCTCCTGCGGGGGCGGGGTTCTTTTTTGTGGGAAAGAAGGACGGATCACTGCGACCTTGTATTGATTACCGAGAGCTGAACAACATCACGGTAAAGAATACTTATCCTTTGCCGTTGATGTCTTCAGCCTTCAAGAGGTTGCAGGGAGCGTCTATTTTCACAAA
Source organism: Carassius gibelio (assembly GCF_023724105.1). NCBI lineage: Eukaryota > Metazoa > Chordata > Actinopteri > Cypriniformes > Cyprinidae > Carassius > Carassius gibelio. The sequence goes on from NC_068405.1 coordinate 1,948,516, forward strand.
ACTGGACTTACGCAATGCGTATCATTTGGTTCGGATCAGGGAGGGGGATGAATGGAAGACCGCGTTTAACACCCCCAGAGGGCACTTTGAATATTTGGTCATGCCCTTCGGGCTCTCCAACTCCCCAGGGGTCTTCCAGGCACTCGTCAATGACGTGCTGCGAGATATGATTGATCAGTTCATTTATGTCTACCTGGACGACATATTGATTTTTTCCTCCTCTCTCCAGGAACATGTGCAGCACGTCCGACGAGTGCTTCAGAGGTTGCTAGAGAATGGGATTTTTGTCAAGGCGGAGAAATGCGAGTTTCATGCACAGTCCATTCCATTTTTGGGGTTTATCGTGTCGACTGAGGGAATACGCATGGATCCCGAGAAGGTTAAGGCTGTGGTAGAATGGCCAAGCCCAGATTCTCGTAAGGCCCTACAGAGGTTTCTGGGGTTCGCTAATTTCTACCGGCATTTCATTCGCAATTTCAGCCAACTAGCCGCGCCTCTGACCGCCTTGACCTCCGCCAGAACTGCGTTCAGGTGGTCAAACACAGCGGAAGCTGCGTTTGCAAAACTAAAGAGCCGTTTCATTTCAGCTCCCATTCTGATTACCCCTGATCCTACACGTCAGTTCGTGGTGGAGGTCGATGCGTCAGAGGTGGGGGTAGGAGCGGTGTTATCCCAGCGTTCTCCCTCAGACGACAAGGTCCACCCTTGCGCGTATTTTTCTTATCGTTTATCTTCTGCAGAAAGTAATTACGATATTGGTAACAGAGAATTGTTGGCAGTCAAGATGGCATTGGAGGAATGGCGACACTGGTTAGAAGGATCGGGGGTTCCTTTTATAGTATGGACTGACCACAAGAATTTAGAGTACATTAGCACCGCCAAAAGGTTGAACTCCAGGCAGGCTCGATGGGCACTTGTTTTTGGACGTTTTGATTTTACTATTTCGTACCGTCCGGGTTCCAAAAATATCAAAC
>NC_068405.1:1949989-1979808 GCF_023724105.1 Carassius gibelio
ACAGTGCATCTCCACCGTCATTGGTCCCGCCCTGACTCTTGGCGTGACCTTCATCCTATACAGGATACTCAACGGATGCAAACCTCTACAGCCAAACTCATGACAACTGTGGCTGGAGGTCTCCGATGGAATCCCCGGAAAAGGGACGCAAAGTCAAAGACAATACCGAACCTCACCAAGCTGAATCCTCAGCTTCAGGAACCACCTGTCATCATGACCCACCTGCTGCATGACCATCACAATTCACTTGTCATCTGCCCATCCTGATGATTGCCGTCCGATGATGTCCACACAGGGACTTCATCTGACGGAAGGGGGATGTGTAACAGATATGCAGATCATCGATTCATGTGTTTAATTCAGATTTTCCAAATGAAACTTTTTGCACCAAGTGCCTGGCCTGGCGCCAGCCTGGCTGGACTTAAATTATTTACGATGCCCATGCGAGCTTCAAAGAAGAAATGAAAACCCCCCAACCACATTCCAACACTGGAGACAAAGGAACTTTTCGTATAAGTTCCTTACTTTCATTTTATTATTAATATGTATTTTAATTATGTTTATGGATTGCATAAAATGGTTAATCCTTGTTATGTGAAGAGTATAAGTTGCAAGCTCATACTTTAGGAAATGTCTCTCCTCACTTTAACCTTCTCAAAGAGAGCCATGTTTCTGCAACCCCCACTTTTACAGGTTGTAAAAGTTTACGACCACACAGGACAGGAGAGAAGCCAAATCACTGGCTTCTTTTGAACAATGCATTCTATGGAATGTATTCAGTAACTTTCTGTTTTTATGTTTTATAAATGTATTACGTATTCCCTTTTGGTACATTTAGATGTTTCCCAACATCTGCAGTGTTATCATGTGTTAAGCAAATCTTTCAAATGTAGAATTACACATATTTAATGTAACTTCATGTTTTGATCACATATATCTATTATGTTTAGTCTTGTTCTAATCGTCATGCTCTGACAGACCCATTTATCTAGAGCAAAGTAATGAAATATGTATGTTACCTGAATTACAAACTTGCTAGAAATATCCCTGATGGAATCGGACAGGCCCTAGATCATCGGGGGGGGGAACTTTGCCCTCCGCTTCAGATCGCGGACATTCATTGGATGCTCCCTCGAAAATGGGCGTGAACTATTTCAAGCTATAAGAATTGACCAAACAAGGTCCACTTCTCTCTTCTTCCTCTTCTTCCTATTCTCCGTTCTCGGACACGCTGCTCTCCAACGTTGCTTCCTCATAGCGCAAACCCCCTCAGCACAGGGGCTGAGAGAAAAAGCCATTTTAATGGCTCCTTTAGAGAGCTTTCGTTTTGTTTGTTTCTTTTCTTTACTAAGTTTATTCAACTATTCGCCTCTCCACGCAAGGAAGACGAATTCTGGGACATTGTTTGTTGAACCTTTCAAATACCGCGCGAGGACAGAACAAAGGACCACGTGCTCCACGCTCACGCAAAGATCCAGCGAAGCGTGCACGCGCGTCACGTGGCCTCCGGCACACGCCACGCACATGGGACACTTTTGCAAGTATCACTTTCTCTATGGAGATTTAAATGCTGGTTTAAAGTGTTGTTATGATCTGATTTGTTGTTGGCTTCCAAAAGTTACTGACTATGATTTTCATACCTGAGCTCCTTATGTGATCTCATTCTATTTTCTCTCTCTCTCTCTCTCTCTCTCTCTCTCTCTTATTTGGATTCGTTATGTATTGTATAAAGCTTACTGTTTGTATTGTCGTACGCATATTTACTCTGTGTGATTTGTAGTTTGATGTATTACTAGTTTAATTATTAAAAACCCATATACTGACGATTGGCTTGGACTCCACCCCACTCACATTACGAGTCACTGAGATGTGTCTGATCTATAGCTACAAGCTCTAAATTTAGAAACTAAATTTATCATAAGGATAGGATAATATTTTCATGGCCAGAGAATACTTTTCCTTGAATTATAAGGTGTGATAACTTTATTGAAAATTGATAGGTCTACAGTGGTTTGCTGGACATACCACGGTTTGATTTGCAGTAATTTACAGTAAGAGATATCACAATAATTGATATGAAGAATGTAATATTGACATATTAATGAGTAAGTTACAGTGCCCTGTGATTATTTATTGTTATAGGCAATTGAGCTATTTTTCATAATCAATCAAATTTAATGTAACTGTCATCTGAGATATAAATTAATCAAATTCCTGATTAATTATTCAAATTCCCTATATATCATTTGAGTTAATTACTATGTAAAACTCATTGTTGTTACACATATCATTTTACTTAAGTAAAATGCAATTATTTTTTAATTAAAAATAATTTTAATAATTTTTTAATTGTATAATTTTCTTATCAAGACAAGTCTTTCTGTCTTTCAGGGATGTAGAGGTCCTTTCTAGGTGCCGATCCACCATCTGGTCTGGATATGTACTGGATCGGATGTACGGGTGACTGCAGTGACCCTCTGATCTGGATACAGACTGGATCTGGTGGCTATACTATGCTATACAAATACTGGCACTTCACTACCAAGTTGGTGCTGAAAATTAAAAAATGTGATGATACCAGCGTCTCTGTAGTACCGGTAGTAAGTTACCGAGTATATTCAGTACCCGCAGCTGCATTCATTCGCTTCCATGTTAGTCTAAGCGCAGGGCTCCAGACTGTAGCCGAATATATACTAGTGTCTGTGAATATTAAACTGCAAAATACTATTTAAATATTACTCCTGCAAATTCTACATCTCTGTGGGTGACGGGCGCAGATGCGTGGGAGCTCGCTGTTTTGTAGTCTCTGTCGTGTGTCACTATATGAGGACACGAACGTAAAAACCGTCACTTCATGAGAATTTACTGTTTCATTTGAGAAACTGTCATATCATAAACACAGATAATTAAAGGTCTTCATGGCAACCCATCAAAATAAATGTTCGGTTTAACGTGAGTAAATTGACAATATATTAAGCTACTGTTGTAGCCTACAGTAGATTTAGCTATGCCTCTATGTAGTTATAATAATACGTTTCTATTAATAATAATAATTATGCCTAGACAGTTGCTTGTTTTTTACTTGTTTTGTTGTAAAGAGGTTATCTGATTAATATATATATTTTTTTTATTCTTAGACTTATTTGTTGCAGTTTTTTTATACAGTTTTATTGTAAAACTAAAATACCTTTTTTTAGTTTGCGGTGTTAGAAATTTTGGTTGCATTTGAAGTTCTTTTTCGCTTAAGAAAATAAATATTATTACTGTCAAATTCATGTCAGATAATAAAAATACTGTAATAAATACAGTTCACCATGTATTTGTTCATGTTTTATTAAGGGATAAGTCTGAAGCACATAAAACAATTCTAGCAATTTACACAGGACTAGTAGTATATACCCACACCACACCCAGGTATCAGATCAGTACTTGGTATCAGCCGATACCCTGAGCCCAGGTATCGGAATCGGTATCGGGAAGAGAAAAAGGGTATCGGAACATCTCTAATTCAAATACTGAGGCACTAAACCATTCAGGGCTTTATAAATAATAAGCAATATTTTAAAATCTGTGTGTGTTTGATAGGGAGCCATTGCAGTGTTGACAGGACCGGGCTAATATGGTTATACTTCCTGGTTCTAGTAAGAACTCTTGCTTCTGTATAAGTAACTGTAGTTTGTTTACTAAGCATGCAGAACAACCACCCAATAAAGCATTACAATAATCTAACCTTGAGGTCATAAATGCATGGATTAACATTTCTGCATTTGACATTAATAGCATAGGCCGTAATTTAGATATATTTTTGAGATGGAAAAATGCAGTTTTACAAATGCTAGAAACTTGGCTTTCTAATGAAAGATTGCTATCAAATAGCACACCTAGGTTCCTAACTGATGACGAACAATTGACAGAGCAGCCATCAAGTCTTAGACAGTGTTCTAGGTTATTACATGCAGAGTTTTTAGGACCTATAATTAACACCTCTGTTTTTTCTGAATTTAGCAATAAGAAATTACTCGTCATCCAGTTTTTTACATCGACTATGCATTCCATTAGTTTTTCAAATTGGTGTGTTTCACCGGGCCGCGAAGAAATATAGAGCTGAGTATCATCAGCATAACAGTTAAAGCTAACATCATGTTTCCTGATGATATCTCCCAAGGGTAACATATAAAGCATGAAGATTAGCGGCCCTAGTACTGAGCCTTGAGGTATTCCATACTGCACTTGTGATCGATATGATACCTCTTCATTCACTGCTACGAATTGATGGCGGTCATAAAAGTACGATTTAAACCATGCTAATGCACTTCCATTAATGCCAACAAAGTGTTCAAGTCTATGCAAAAGAATGTTGTGGTCAATAGTGTCAAACGCAGCACTAAGATCCAATAGAACTAATAGAGAGATACAACCACAATCAGATGATAAGAGCAGGTCATTTGTAAGTCTAAGGAGAGCAGTCTCAGTACTATGATATGGTCTAAATCCTGACTTTGTTATTAAATACAGAGGGGAGAAAGAAAAGTGCTTTATAGGCCATCTGTGAGATCCAAGTTGTGTTCATCAGTACAGAGTGAGTTGATTATTTCTTTGATATGGAAGTTTTCTGTACATTTCATGCAAGTATTGTGAAATATGTAACTTTGACATGCGTGTTTTCAGAGAGTCTAAAGTCCACTACTGTTGTTTTTTTGTTATTCAAAAAAAAAGCCACAATTATGTATTTTTGCTTTGTTTTGTGCTTTTGCAAAATTCATAGATTTAACAATGGAAGCTAATTCCATTTTTTTTTTTGTCTTTTACATGTATTTTTTTTCCTGCTCTGGTTTCTAAAACATTTTCAACCCCAAAAAGCCAAAGCTATTGTTAATGCTGTGTCCCTATGGTCACAGTCGGAAATAAAAGACCCTACATTTAAGTTTGCCTGTGTTTTGGACCTTTCATTCTTTTGAAAGCAAGCGGTCAGCCGGTAACACTTTTTGGTACCAGGAGTGGGGTCTCCTTGTTAGCGTTTGGGGTTTTATTTGGGTGTGTGGCATACTTATATACAACGGTAGTGGTGAAGAGGAGTTCAGAGCCATCACCAAGAGTTTCTACAATGAGTGGCGTGGCGTGTCTGGAGAGACGTTGAAGGAGCAAGGCTTTATTCTTTTACTGTTGTGTGTGACAGTTGTGCGATCTGAACCAGAGACTGCATCAGAACATGGACCAGGATGAGGACCAAAGTGTGCTCAATGCTCAAGCTGGACCTAGCCACAGTGTGGATGGGGCAGAGTCTGTGGACTATGGTGATGCAGGTTACCCGTTGGCACAGCTCCAGTCACAGATTTTGGAGCTGGGTCAAAAACATGACCAAGTACTGTCTGCTCTTGCCAACATGAGTAATGCTAATACCAGATCTTATGTATACATTCCACGTGAGTGTCAAATTTTTCCTTTCAGTGGTGACTGTTGTAAAGATCAAAACCAAACTGTAGATGAGTTTATTGATGAAATTGAACGTGTCATTCGAGTCCGTGGTTTAAACAGTGAGGATCAGGCAGATCTCATTTGATAGGTTTAGCCTTGGATGAGATTAGGCTTTGTATGGGGGGAGAGATAAAACAACCTCAGGAGCTGTTTTCTTATTTAAGGGGAGCTTTTAGAGAAAAACGCAAAACACCACACCTGTTACATGCATTTTATTCATGCAGACAATCAGATGGGGAAGATTTTCGCGACTTTTCCCATGCTTTGTCTCAACTTTTAAATGCTGCTCTCCAACAGTCCTCTCATGTTGTGTCTGGCCCACAGCTAGCTCTCAGAGACCAGTTCATTGAAGGGGTGCGAGACTCTACCCTTTGTATGGAACTGCGCAGGTTTGTGAGAGAGCTGCCACACTGTACGTTGTTTGACATCCGTGATGAGGCTATGGTGTGGTGCATGGAAGACAAACCTCGCAGTGCCAATGTTGCTCGAAGTAGGAAAATTGTCGGTGCAGGGCCGGTTGAGATATCAGAGCAGGACAACTCTGGTGGTACAGTGCCTACTAAGCTAGCTGTAACTCTGCAGGAAGTGGTTAAAGTTATCACTCAGCAAGGCAAAGCTATTGGTGAGCTTACCAGTGCAGTATGTGAACTTACCATGCAGAAAGCCAATGTTGTTCCTGACAAGAGCACAAAACCCAAATTCAGGCCAAGGTATACAGACGATGGTCAGCCAATCTGCCTAAGATGTGAAGGAATAGGACACTTAGCTCGAAACTGCACAGCATCACATGCCTCAAAAGCTGCGTCCAGTTCTGCCTCAATGTCTGTGGTACCGGGAAACGGTGTCCCTCCATTGCAGTGAGCCGAGTAATGCGAGGTAAGCCTGAAGGCTCAAACAGTAACCCATTGACTAAAGAAAGGTTTCTTGAGCGTGCAGTAGGCACATGTCCTGGGGTCAATATCTGTATCGTTGGCGATCCTGCTCGTTGTTTATTGGACACGGGAAGTAGCGTGAGCACACTTACCGAAAGTTTTTCAGAGAGCACCTCCATGGTGAGGATCAAGATATTCACTGTACAGCTAAGTGGCTAAAGATAACAGCAGCCAACAAGCTACCTTTACCATACCTTGGATATGTGGAACTAGATATCAAAGTTATGGGACTGACCATACCGGAATGTGGATTTCTTATAGTAAAGGGCAAGGGTGGTCCAGAGTCCGACTCGACCCCACCGGGCATAATAGGAATGAATATAGCTCAGAGATGCAGACAGCTTGTTCTTTCTGAGTTTGATAACACTCTGGGAGGTCAATTGGACTCTGTTTGGAGGGAAGCTTTCCAGCGAGTACAGGAGGCGGAGCTCATTGGAAAGGTGTCAATCACCAGAGTAAGTGGCAAACGCAAAGCATATGTACCTGCTGACTCTGTTTCCACAGTCTATGTCAGGGCCCACAAGAGACCAGCGGACAATGATGCTTGGGCATTGTTAGAGCCAGGGAACAGATCCTTACCTGGTGAGTTGGTCACAGTTCCAACCTTAGTGCCCCCTCATAGTCATGTTTTTTTCCAGTCCAGTTGGTCAATTTGTCATCGGATGATGTTTGGTTGCTTCTCAAGACACCGGTGGGTGTACTTAGCTATTGTCAATGCGTGGAGGGTAACCCCTGTGAAATGAGGTTTCATCGTATGTAAGCTGATCAAGGAAATATGCTGATGTGTTTGCCGTCTCTGAAGAGGATCTTGGGTACACAGACAGGGTGAAGCATGAGATTTCTTTAGTAGATGATACTCCAGTTGCCCAACAATACCGACGCATACCTCCGAACCAGGTTGAAGAAGTTAGGGAACATATTTCCAAGTTGCTCAGAAAAGTTGTAATACATGAGAGTTCCAGTTCTCATGCCTCACCAATTGTGCTGGTGCGCAAGACTGATGGGAGTCTCAGACTTTGTGTGGACTATAGGAAATTAAACTTTAAGACCAGGCGTGATGCTTTCCCATTGCCACGCATAGATGAGAGTCTGGATGCCTTGGGGGGAGCAGAGATTTTTTCAACAATAGACCTTGCCAGTGGCTATCATCAAGTTGCTGTATATGAGAAAGACCGCCACAAGACCACATTTGTAACTCCGTTTGGGCTATATGAGTATTGCCGTATGCCTTTCGGGCTTGGCTATGCACCTGCAACTTTCCAGCGCCTCATGCAGTCTATCATGAGTGACCTGGTGTTTCACATCGCCCTTGTCTACCTATTGTACTCATCTACTTTCACAGATAATCTGGAGAGACTGGAAACTGTGTTCAAAAGGCTGAAAGATACTGGGCTAAATGCCACTTCTTGCAGCCCGAGGTCAGATTTCTTGGACATCAAGTCTCAGCTCAGGGAGTGAGCGCGGACCTGGACAAAGTAAGTGCGGTTGAGCAGTGGCCCACACCTAGCACCCTTAAAGAGCTCAGATCATTCCTGGGTTTCTGCAGTTACTACCGAAGATTTATAGAGCGTTTGTCCCAGGTTGCTGGTCTGCTACATGACTTAGTCAATGCTTGTCTTTGAGGGAATAGTACTTGCAGGACAGATCAGCGGTTTACCGACTCTTGGTCTCCTCTTTGACAGAAAAATTCCGGAGTTACCTGTTGGGATCACAGTTCACCATCATCACTGACAACAAGCCCCTCTGTCACCTTACAACTGCCAAGCTAGGGGCCATTGAGCAGTGATGGGCAGCTCAACTTGCTGTCTTCAATTTCGATGTGAAGTACCGTCCTGGGCGATGCAACACATCAGTGGATGCACTCTCGAGAAGACCAGGATTGGAGGAGGTGGAGCCTGAAAGTGAGGACATAGAGTATGATGACTGTGTCGCCATCTGTAACTCACTTAGAACCAGAACGGCCTTAGGGCCTGTTCTGGTGGCCACAGGGATTGAATGTGGCAAAGTTTGGCAGATGCAAGCATCCACTGCAGATGAGGACAGTGTTGACAGTGAGAATACACCTACCATGCCGGGATACTCAAAAGAAGATCTCCGCTAGTTTCAGGAGACTGATCTGACTCTCCATTTCTTCAGAAAGTTCTGGAGCAGAAGAAGAAAACCCACTTACCAGGAGAGAATGAAGTTGTCCAAATCTGTGCTGTCCCTATTGAAACAGTGGAAGAAAATCAAGGAGAAAGAAGGTCTTCTTTATCGTGTATTCGAAGATGTTTACAATGGGGAGTGCCACCATATACTGTTACGTACATGCTTGACTGAGCAGGTTCTGAAAAGCGTCCATGATCAGTTGGGGCATCAAGGCATAGAACGAACCCTGAGCTTGTTAAAACTGAGGTGTTTTTTTTTTGGCAAAGATGCCACAGCCTAAAATCCAAGCACCCTGGACACCATTCTTATCTTCCCAACCACTGGAAGTTGTTGCAGTAGATTTTACCACTCTAGAGCCAGCTACAGATGGCTGTGAAAATGTCCTTGCGGTGATGGATGTATTCACCAAATTTAGTCAGGCATTCCCTACCCATGACTAAAAGGCAGAAACTACTGCTAAGATCCTCCTAAAAGAATGGTTTTTAAAGTATGGAGTGCCACAATGCCTGCATTCGCACCAGGGTAGAAATTTTGAGAGCGCTGTCATTGCTGAGCTTTGCAAGCTTTACAGAGTAAAGAAAACTCGCACCACACCACATCACCCTCAAGGAAACCCACATTGTGAGAGGTTCAACAGAACTCTCCATGATCTCCTATGAATAATCCCACCAGAGAAAAAATGCAAGTGGACAGAGCACCAAGCAGAGCTTGTGTATGCCTATAATGTGACACCACATTCCTCCATAGGCTATTCACCCTAACATTTGCTATTTGGCATTCCAAACCCCATCTTCCAATCGATGCTTTGCTGGGCCAAGAACCAGATGCGGTCTCGGGACAAGACTGGCTGAACGCACACAAGGAAAGACTCCTGGATGCACATGTCAGGGCAAAGGAGTATCCGCAGAGAAAAGCGGCAGACAGGGTGGCACAACAAGAGAACAAAGTGTATTTCCCAGAATTGGAGATTGGACAGTGTGTGTTCCTGCGCCATCGACCCCCCGGGGAAACAAAATCCAAGACGCCTGGTCATCTGCAGTGTATAAAGTCATAGAAGTCCAAGGTTCGACGTATGCGGTAGAGCCTATAGAAGGAGGACCAATAAGAAAGGTACATCGATCCAACCTCAGACCTTACATGGATAAGATTCCGGTGCCAGCACCAAGGATTCGGAAACCATCTGTTAATGATATACCTACCCCAGTTTCGGAGGTGGAGATGCCATCACTGAATGTAGAGTGTGTGTTGGTGGAGGAAGTCTGATGTCCAAGGGAAGTACCAGTGCTTGAGCCAACACTGAAAGTACAAGAAACACCAGTTGTTGAACCTAATAGCAGTACTGGAGATCAGAGGGAGGAAATTGATGAGGCTTCTGTCTCTGGGTTCAAGAGTAATGAGGCTATTCATGAAACTCTGGAAGTAGAGCCTGAGTCTGTTGAATTGTAGTCAGAAGATATTGACTTGCCTCTCGAAGCAACTGTGTTGGAGCCTGTACCTGCACCTAGAAAGAAAAAAGTAAATAGCACTCCGTTAAAGATACCTTGTCCTGAGCCGCGTAAGACACAGAGAGTAACAGCTGGGGTCCACAGTAATCTAAATAGATTACCTAAATCGGCTTGTAATTCAATGACTTTGACCCCTGATGTGCTTTTCCAGGTGTTGGCGGGTATGGTTCTTTATACCTAAGGAAGACTCCAGGGGGAGCTTGAGGAATAAACAGTGTTAGTAGTCACCGAGGACGTTGACTATGAGTAGGGGAGAGTGTAACCAGGGGAAGGAAAATATCTTACATGTAAATGTATAATTGGGATCAATGTCATACAGTACTCGTAATCTGTAAATGATGTATACAGATACCTGTTCAATTCTGTTAAATTATGGCGCTGGCCCTTTAAGATTTTGGTGGGTATCGTGAGAGTTAGAGCTGAAGTAGTGCGGTTAACTGAGTGTGTATTGCATCAACTGTGCTTTGGAAATATACAACTAATATTTGGATAAAACACCAAAAGGGTGAAAAGATATTCAGTTGTATTAGCCCAATATTGACTTGGTGAGAAGTGCATCGATGTGATTGAGTTGTGATGTATAACGATTGATGACAGCTGATCGTGATCCATGTGAAGTGTTTCTCCTCGTGTCAAAAACACGGTTTATTGACTAATCATAAAGCGTAAGTTTGTTTCATTTACTTAACTGTTCTGTAATGAGTAATATGTGTCTAATTGTTTATTGTGTAACCGTTAAGTGATATATTTCTTGTTAAATGCAGAGGGGAGAAAGAAAAGTGCTTTATAGGCCATCTGTGAGATCCAAATTGTGTTCATCAGTACAGAGTGAGTTGATTATTTCTTTGATATGGAAGTTTTCTGTACATTTCATGCAAGTATTGTGAAATATGTAACTTTGACATGCATGTTGAATTTTGTATCGCTTGTATTTTCAGAGAGTCTAAAGTCCACTACCATTGTTTTTTTGTTTTCCTAAAAAAAAGCCACAATTATGTATTTTTGCTTTGTTTTTGTCCTTTCGCAAAATTCATAGATTTAACAGTGGAAGCTAATTCCATTTTTTTTTTTTTTTTTTTTTTTGTCTTTTACGTGTATTTCCTGCTCTGGTTTCTAAAAAATGTTCAACCCAAAAAGCCAAAGCAATTGTTAATGCTGTGTCCCTATGGTCACAGTCGGAAATAAAAGACCCTAAATATAAGTTTGCCTGTGTTTTGGACCTTTCATTATTTTGAAAGTAAGCGGTCAGCCGGCAAGATATATACAAATAATAGAATGCATATGATGTATTATTATAGGTGATATTACTTTTGCAAAGGTCTGATTTCTGAGAGATGCACGGTGAAGCATCATCACAGTGGCGGTTGATTTGCGCTCTTTTCACTCATAAAGTTTATATTCATTCACGTCACACTCTATTGCGTGTCTTTAGAGGTCTGTGTATAATATTGTGCTGATCCCCTGGCTCAACTGCTATCCAGCAAACACCAGACTGTGCCAGCCTTAGCCGAATATACAGGCAAAATATTCTGTTATTCTTTTTTGAAGCCATTATTCGCACCATTCCGATGGTAGACTGCTTCAGGCACATCCCTAATTATTACATTACATATTTAAATTTTACATGCAACAGATAGTCATAGAAACTAACAGCTACATGTGATATTGTAATTCTAAAATTCACATCGTACTTGCGTACTCTTTGCATGCATTATAGTTAACACCGACTAGTGGTTGAAGTAGTCGATCACTCAACTACTCGACTAGTCTATGCAAGCCCTAATATACACACACACACACACACACACACACACACACACACACACACACACACACACACATATATATATATATATATATATATATATATATATATATATATATACAGTACAGACCAAAAGTTTGGACACACCTTCTCATTCAAAGAGTTCATGACTATGAAAATTGTAGAGTCACACTGAAGGCATCAAAACTATGAATTAACACATGTGGAATTATATATGGAATTATATACATAACAAAAAAGTGTGAAACAACTGAAAATATGTCATATTCTAGGTTCTGCAAAATAGTCACCTTTTGCTTTGATTACTGCTTTACACACTCTTGGCATTCTCTTGATGAGCTTCAAGAGGTAGTCATCTGAAATGGTCTTCCAACAGTCTTGAAGGAGTTCCCCGAGAGATGCTTAGCACTTGTTGGCCCTTTTGCCTTCTGTCTGCGGTCCAGCTCACCCCTAAACCATCTCGATTGGGTTCAGGTCCGGTGACTGTGGAGGGCAGGTCATCTGGCGCAGCACCCCATCACTCTCCTTCTTGGTCAAACAGCTCTTGATGAGAAACTCTTTGAATGAGAAGGTGTGTCCAAACTTTTGGTCTGTACTGTACATACAGCAGGTCAGGCACGAGCAGGGTCACCGGGAAAGGTCCTGATCAGCATGACTGAGGTAGATGAGCCACAGAAGTATTTCAGCAAGTTATTTGGGATAAAAATAAAATATCATCATGAAAAGGTTACATGGCCTAATCGCTTGAGCAAGTTCAGATGAACGCACACAAGCTCTCGTCCTTTGGCTCTTAAATGTTTAAAAAGGCAAAGCTTAAATGAGTTTAGTTTAAACGCATATTAACAGGTGCTATTTAGGTCTCATCTGTGAGCGCTGCAAAAGGGTGAACCGTTTGTCCATGTTTTTTGTGTTTTTTCTCATGCGTATCCATCAATAGAAACACATATTAGCTGAACCCTGTTTGTTTCACATGCTAACAGTAAACCATATTATAGGTCCCAGCGCATGCTGAACTGTGTGTGGAGAACCAAGCAATATATATATATATATATATATATATATATATATATATATATATATATATATATATATATATATATATATATATATATATATATATATATATATATATATACAGTATTGTTCAAAATAATAGCAGTACAATGTGACTAACCAGAATAATCAAGGTTTTTAGTATATTTTTTATTGCTACGTGGCAAACAAGTTACCAGTAGGTTCAGTAGATTGTCAGAAAACAAACAAGACCCAGCATTCATGATATGCACGCTCTTAAGGCTGTGCAATTGGGCAATTAGTTGAAAGGGGTGTGTTCAAAAAAATAGCAGTGTCTACCTTTGACTGTACAAACTCAAAACTATTTTGTACAAACATTTTTTTTTTTCTGGGATTTAGCAATCCTGTGAATCACTAAACTAATATTTAGTTGTATGACCACAGTTTTTTAAAACTGCTTGACATCTGTGTGGCATGGAGTCAACCAACTTGTGGCATCTCTCAGCTGTTATTCCACTCCATGATTCTTTAACAACATTCCACAATTCATTCACATTTCTTGGTTTTGCTTCAGAAACAGCATTTTTGATATCACCCCACAAGTTCTCAATTGGATTAAGGTCTGGAGATTGTGCTGGCCACTCCATAACATTAATTTTGTTGGTTTGGAACCAAGAGTTTGCCCGTTTACTAGTGTGTTTTGGGTCATTGTCTTGTTGAAACAACCATTTCAAGGGCATGTCCTCTTCAGCATAGGGCAACATGACCTCTTCAAGTATTTTAACATATGCAAACTGATCCATGATCCCTGGTATGCGATAAATAGGCCCAACACCATAGTAGGAGAAACATGCCCATATCATGATGCTTGCACCTCCATGCTTCACTGTCTTCACTGTGTACTGTGGCTTGAATTCAGAGTTTGGGGGTCGTCTCACAAACTGCCTGTGGCCCTTGGACCCAAAAAGAACAATTTTACTCTCATCAGTCCACAAAATGTTCCTCCATTTCTCTTTAGGCCAGTTGATGTGTTCTTCGGCAAATTGTAACCTCTTCTGCACATGCCTTTTTTTTAACAGAGGGACTTTGCGGGGGATTCTTGAAAATAGATTAGCTTCACACAGACGTCTTCTAACTGTCACAGTACTTACAGGTAACTCCAGACTGTCTTTGATCATCCTGGAGGTGATCATTGGCTGAGCCTTTGCCATTCTGGTTATTCTTCTATCCATTTTGATGGTTGTCTTCCGTTTTCTTCCACGTCTCTCTGGTTTTGCTCTCCATTTTAAGGCATTGGAGATCATTTTAGCTGAACAGCCTATCATTTTTTGCACCTCTTTATAGGTTTTCCCCTCTCTAATCAACTGTTTAATCAAAGTACGCTGTTCTTCTGAACAATGTCTTGAACGACCCATTTTCCTCAGCTTTCAAATGCATGTTCAACAAGTGTTGGCTTCATCCTTAAATAGGGGCCACCTGATTCACACCTGTTTCTTCACAAAATTGATGACCTCAGTGATTGAATGCCACACTGCTATTTTTTTGAACACACCCCTTTCAACTAATTCAACTAATTGCCCAATTGCACAGCCTTAAGAGCGTGCATATCATGAATGCTGGGTCTCATTTGTTTTCTGAGAATCTACTGAACCTACTGGTAACTTGTTTGCCACGTAGCAATAAAAAATATACGAAAAACCTTGATTATTCTGGTTAGTCACATTGTACTGCTATTATTTTGAACAATACTGTATATATGTGTGTGTGTGTGTGTGTGTGTGTGTGTGTGCGTGTGTGTGTGTGTGTATTTTGCTTTGTGTATTTGGCTGTTATGGATTCTGGCCTTTGTGCAGGTTTTGAGTCTAATCAAGAGTTGTTATGAGCCTCAAGGCATCAGCATGCAGGACCTAAAGCAGAAGCTGAGCAGCATGAGCGTCACTGTCATCAGGTACAGACCTCTCCTCCTGGGAAACGTCTCTATACAGAAAGGGCTTTGTAGTGGACCTTAATCCAGAAAGGCATCTGATGTTTCTCTTCCTCTTTCCAAGTTTCAGTTTCTTTTCTTGTAAGCCAAATGAGCTTTTAGAATAGCATGTCCTTTATTTCCCTGAAAAGGCTTCCTCTATTCTGTCAAAGTTAGGTTCATGTGCAATTTTACATGAACTAGAGCTAAGTTCTCATCATTTTGTGACTCAGTGGTTTGTTTCCTAATCTGAGGCTGACTCTGTTCTTGCAAAGAAATGGTATTTCAGGATATTTCTGCTTTTAGTTCTGTCTTTAATTTAATTGTCTTCTTTTATACTATTTCCAAATTGAATTCAGTTTAGGTTTTGTACGTTTTAGCAATGAATTTGTAAATTACAGTTTTGTTTTTCTTTAAATGTTGTAAATTAGATTTTTTTGTAATTCTAGTTAACCTTCATATTGTGTTTCTGTCATTTTGACACACATGATTTTAATTTTCCTGACAATGCAGGTGAATGTTATCACAATAGATGGACTAATGACTTTGCACACAGTGTTTACACATATAAAAATGGTGTATAATATATATATATATATATATATATATATATATATAGAGAGAGAGAGAGAGAGAGAGAGAGAGAGAGAGGTTAGACAATGACACCGAAACACTGACCAAAATAGTGTTGGAGGTTTCATGGCTATATTTACACATCCTGGTAGCCAGTATTCCATGACTGCACGTTCTGCCAGTAAGAGCAGAGTGTGAAGGTTGAATTAGCAAAGCAATAACACAGCTGTACATAAAATATTGCAATGAACACAACATAATGAGATAAATATCAGAGTTCAAAATTATTGGTGCGTGTCTTGTTGGCGTATCTGTGACCAGGACAGCAAGGCTTTGTGGTGTATTGAGAGCTACGGTATCCATGGTGATGTCAGCATACCACCATGAAAGACGGATCACACCCAACAAAATTAACTGTTGATGCATGAGAAAGATGTCTGAAAGGGAGGTCAAGGTTCTAACACGGACTGTATTCAAAAAAACTTGAAACCACAGCTGGTCAACATACTGCAGAATTAAATGTGCACCTCAGCTCTCCTGTGTCCACCAAAGCTATTTGTCGGGAGCTCCACAGAGTAGGGATATGCCGGTATCAAATTTTCCTGGTGAGATTAATTGCTCAGGCTTTTACCATGGTATACAATATTATCACGGTATTGCAATTTAGTTTTAAAAAAGTGGTCATAATACAGTATATCTGGTTAAATAACTTTTTATTACAAAAATAACTGAACATTTTAATACAATAAAGCAATACAGAAAATATATAAAGTTTGCACAGATTAAAGTGCAAAAAACTATAAAGACCAATAGGTACCACTTTACAATAAGTCCTCATTAGTTAATCTTAGTTAATGCATTCACAATGAGCAATAGCTACATTTGCTACAGAAGTTATTAATCTTTGTTAAAAAATACAAGTCTTAGTTCATGTATGCTCATTAAATACCACAGTTCAACTTTAGATTTTAACAGCTTGTTATTAATTAATGAATGTTCAAAATAATTTTTCATTGGCAGTTTCTTAACTAATGAATTAACTAACGAAGGCATAATGTAAAGTGTGAACGAACAATAAAGAATCAAAACACTTTGAAACAATATCTTGGGCATGTTGTAGTCCAGTTTGAAAATAAATAGCCTATTTAGTCTAAATATTTAAGGATTTGTTGCCGTGATGAACACCATAGTGAATCCACAAAATCTGAATGGCTATTTAAAATTATTTCAATGTTTTAGAAAGTAGCAGCTGCTTTATTTATGGGGTTTTCAGAGTAAAGGCTGCATTTTCTGCAGTTTAGCGTCATCTGCTGTCAGAGAGTGAATGTGCTTTCATTCAGCGCGTCTCTCACGTGTTCCTCATGTGTTTCTCATGCGTGCTTGTTTACATCGAAGTACACACACGTCTTTCAAGCAGCATACAGCGGTGGTGTGCATTTTGACCAGTTGATCAGAAGTTAGTCTTAAAATGCATTCCAAATTCAGAATAATTTGTAGTATATACATTTTGTAAGGTATTTAGATCTGCACACATGATTTTTGCGAGACGTGTGTCGCATTCTTAGGCGTTCATCCTGGAAACAAAGATACTGTGGCGCCAATCCCCCTCACGAAAGAAGAAAGTTTTACAACGTGTTTACAATGGTGACAACAAGCGCTTGTTTGGATCAAAGTAAATACTTGATTTTCAAAAGTATGTGAAATATTTGAAATTCGCGGCATAGAACCTTTAAAATATGTCTCAGAGTTTTATACACTGATCTGTTATTGTTATCGAAACATGATTATGAACTAAATGAATTGTGATTGGTTGTTTGAAATGTCGGTCAAATGGCTTCATGGGTGGTCCTTGGCCAGTGAAAGCTGCCTTGAATTCCAGACCATTAATACGTGAGACTAACTAGACAGTGACCATGTGGTGACTTTGAATGTGCCTCTCACAGACTGACTGAGTGTACTTTTAAAGGCTTATTCACTCAACTGTACATGGAACTTTGTGTGTCCTACCTCTCTCATTTGGCACAAATTGAAATATTCCCATAAAATGTCCATATTTGCATTGTAACATCTAAATGCTAAACTATTATTTAATATGAATTTATTAGCGATCACAACTATTTCTTTATACCAGCAGAATCAATTTGAAACAAAGTCG
The DNA here is from genome assembly GCF_023724105.1 of Carassius gibelio. Taxonomy (NCBI): domain Eukaryota; kingdom Metazoa; phylum Chordata; class Actinopteri; order Cypriniformes; family Cyprinidae; genus Carassius; species Carassius gibelio. The sequence continues at coordinate 1,967,541 of NC_068405.1, forward strand.
TATTAATAATGCATCACTGTATTAAGGGCTGCTTTTATTTGTTTACATATACAATGAAAACGAAACTTTGTGGTTTTGTAAAAAAAACAAATAGGATTTCCTTTCTGTGAACAAATTAAGCCTGTCACAAAAATGAAATTAAACTTTGCACATATAGGTTGTTACGTGTCACACAGTTTTTCCCAAATATATTTCAATGATTTATTCCTTGATTGTATATACACTGAAAAAATGGCAATGGGCAGATTGTTCAATTTGCACAAATGCATTTCGTATTTCCTACATGATTATTTTGTTTCTCATCTAAACATATTTTAGTCTTGTGCCATTTATTTAATGCTGACGAATGTTCAACCTGTTAGAAATAATCATGTTTAAATTATACAAATTTATTGTGTTTTCTCTGGAAACCCCGCCCCCTGTGGATACGCAAAGGAAAAACAGTTCGCCATTTTCTCTCTTGCTTTGGATGCAACGCTAAACCTTGAAGGTAATTAACATTTTGAACTGAAATGCTATTGAGAATCAGTTTGTATTCAGTTTTTAACATATTTTCACTGAGGTAAACGTTTTTATGTAAGTTACCTTAAAGTTTCTGATTTCATGGAAAGGCAAAAGTTAGTGCGAATGTTTAACAGTAACAGGTTACCTGTTTAACATTATGACTTTTATTAACATTTTTCAAATTGTGTACATTCCTTAAGGCATATGTATTCGTATTTTATTCTGTGTATGACAACTAATTATCTTCAGGGAGGGATGGCACCAAATACTTGGTGGTGTAACGTTAGGGGATATAAGTTACTTACAGAACGTTTAGGCCTTCTGGCTGAACTATGTATCTTTTAAACTTGATCACAAAGAAAATACTTGTTATTCTCTGTTTATTTCGAATTCTCTTTTAAAGAAAGTCATTTCACTTGGCCCCTTAATTGCAACGAATGGAAAAATCATGCTTTTCGGGGGGGAAACGGGGTGGGGGAGGGGATTTTACAGAACGTAATCAACTTAAATTGGGAAATACCAAAAAAACACAAAATGCATGCCACACTCAAATTTACTGTCATATTTCAAATCCGCACTAAAATCGTATATGCTCTTGTGTTTTATGCTGGAAAATAGTTATTTCCGGTTCGCGAACGAATTGTTCAATTTAATCGGTTCTTAGTGAACCGTTTGAACCAGTTCACCAAATCGAATTGAATCGTTTGAAACGGTTCGCGTCTCCAGTAAGCATTAATCCACAAATGATTTAAGCTGTTAAACTTTTTAAGGTGGCTGACACTCACTCTGAGTCAAAATAAAACAGTATCCCGGAGTAATTCATTTACTCAAACAGGGTCCCCCAGGGGTCTATCCTTGCACCATTGCTTTTTTCAATTTATATGCTGCCTCTGGGGTCTATTTTTAAGAAACATAATGTATCATTTCATTGTTATGCCGATGATACGCAATTTTATTTACCTTTTAACAATACTAAATCTCCTATCTTTGAGTGTCTTGAGGAAATTAAGGGCTGGATGTCTCAAAATTTCTTAAAACTAAACGACAATAAATCAGAGATTATTGTTTTTGGCAGTAGTAAGTCAGTAAATTTGGGACCATTGGAAATTTATAACAAACTGGTGGTAAAAAATTTGGGGGTGCTTTTTGATAACGTTTTCAAGTTCGACAACAAATTAATGCTGTTGTAAAATCCTGTTTGTTTCATTTGCGACTCCTGGCAAAGGCCAAATCTTTTCTCTCCTTTAGAGATCTGGAGAAATCAATTCATGCATTTGTCTTTTCTCATTTGGAGTACTGCAATTCACTTTATACAGGGATCAGTCAGTCAGCATTATCACGGCTACAGGCTGTTCAAAATGCTGCAGCCAGGATGCTGACTGGCACAAGAAAACGGGAGCACATTACTCCAATTATTTTCTCTCTTAGTTGGCTGCCGGTACACTTCCAAATTGAGTACAAAATTTTAGTGATGGTTTTTAAATCTCTAAATGGGTTGGCACCCATTTACCTCAGAGACCTTTTAAAGTTTCATACTTCTACGAGATCCCTTAGGTCCTCAAACCAGCTGCTCCTACTTTTACCTAGGTCCCGATTAAAGCTTAGAGGGGACCGGTCTTTTTCGGTTATTGGTCCCAAACTTTGGAATGCATTACCTCAAAAGATTAGGGCGGTAAATTCTTTGTCCGTTTTTAAAAAGGAGTCAAAATCTTATCTGTTGTCAAAAGCTTTTTCTACTACTTGATGACTGTATTAATCATATATCAAAATTTTCTATTTTTTAAATTGTATTTGATTTATTTTGGAATTGTTTTGTACAGCACCTTGGGCAGCAGTGTTGCTGTAATTTGTGTGCTTTATAAATAAATAAACATAAACATAAACAAACTCAAACAGTACACTGACTGAACTGCTGTGAAGATGAACACCGAGCCGAGCCAGATAATGAACGAACACGCCCACTGCTGGAGCGCTTCTCGTTCTCGAGTCAAGAACCGGTTGCATCGGTTGTCGGATCACCAGTACACTGAACCAACTGAACTGAGAATCGTGATACTGCGCATGCGTGTAATCTGCGCATGCGTGTAATTTAGAGGAGAAAATTAAATGTGTAAACTATCAAGACAAAACTTTTGCAAATGGTAATCTTCCAAGTCTATGGCGGTTAAAATAGCAAGTAATCCACAAATCACATGCATGCTGGAAGCCTAGTCAGTACGAATCACGGATAGACTAAGATCTATTAAAAACATTAACTACTGGTCACTAATGAAAGCTCATAGTAAGCCTTACTGTTACAATAATAATTTATCACTTTATTTTTTTTAAGTTAAAGGGGGGGTGAAATGCTATTTCATGCATACTGAGTTTTTTACACTGTTAAAGAGTTGGATTCCCATGCTAAACATGGACAAAGTTTCAAAAATTAAGTTGTACGTTTGAAGGAGTATTTCTGTTCCAAAAATACTCCTTCCGGTTTGTCACAAGTTTCGGAAAGTTTTTTTCGAGTATGGCTCTGTGTGACGTTAGATGGAGCGGAATTTCCTTATATGGGTCCTAAGGGCACGTTTGCCGGAAGAGCGCGCACTCCCGTATAGCAGAGCACTGAGAGCACAACAGACTTCACTGATCAGAGCGAGAGCGTCGCGAAATGTCACAAAAGGAGTGTGTTTTTGGTTGCCAGGGCAAGACAACCCTGCACAGATTACCAAAGAAAAAACAGCATTAAGGGACCAGTGGATGGAGTTTATTTTTACAGAGCATCAACGGAGTTGTGCAAGTGTTTGTGTTTGTTCCCTGCATTTCTAAAATGCTTGTTTTACAAACAAAGCCCAGTTTGACGACGGATTTGCGTATCGTTTATTTCTTATGGATGATGCAATCCCAACGAAAAAGGGTCACGATTGTGTGTTGGAACCACACGCGGTGAGTAAAACTGCTTAAAATATCTCTGCCTCCTTGTTAGTGCGTCCGCCTCCCATCGGAGACCCGGGTTCGAGCCCCGCTCGGAGCGAGTCTGCTGCTGCTGCTCTCGTTCAGTTTCAGCCTTCACAGCTGTACAGCTTCCAAACGCTCTCAACGCAACTGGCGCTCGTGATTCTTTAGCTCCGCCCACTCGTGTTTTTCCGGGAAAAATCGGTACAGACTATCTTTCTCTTATGAATATAATAAAACTAAATACTTTTTGGAGTTATGAAGGATGCAGTATTACTCTATAGGTACTCAAGATTAACATGATATTGAGTGAAAACGAGCATTTCACCCCCCCTTTAAGAAGGAAATGTGCTCAATTCTCTAAAATCATTAACTAGCCAACCTCTGAGAAAATGTTATTGCTTTAAAACTAATGCATTTTTTTTTCTTATATTTTACAGATATGAGATTCACCTAGTCAATTTGACTTGCAAATACTCTATAGAAGTGGTGAGTATTTTTGTCAATCTACTGCAAGTACATTTGATTGCCTTTTTTCTGTTTTCAGTATTCCTCTCTATTAGGGCTGGGTAAAAAATATTGATTTCTCGATTTTAATCAATTCTCATTTTTCTGAACCAGTATCGATTCTTAAATCCCAGGAATCTATTAATCATCCTGTTTTCAGTTGATGAATGAATGGAACATTGTAGTGCACATCCCATCCAGTAACTCACAATAATCTTTGTGCTTTGTTATTATTGATATGAAACAAAGTCTCAGATTTCAAATTACGTCCATTTTCTTACTAAATTCAAAAACATAAATACCGTTTTGGCGCTGTGGCGTGAGATCGCTCAGGCTCAGCTCAAGAGAAGCACATGATCTTCTCTTCCTCAATAATACCAGTTACAGCGCGAAATAAACATGAATGAGCATTAGGGCTGACAACTAATATTCTAAATTTTAATATATATTCAAAAAGGTGAAAATTAGAAACGAAGGTGAACATTTGAACACTATAAAAGAATTGTGTAATAGCAAAACCCAGTTAACCTTGAGATTTTTAGTAGAACAAAATATATGGATATGAGAACATGTACAACTAATTAGTGCTGGGCGGTTGACCAAAAATGTATACAGGTTTTTTTTGTTTTTTTTTCGGCTTATGACGGTTTAGGTGTCTAAACAAGCAGCATGTGCTGTCAGTGATTTCAGCCACTAGAGGCCGCTCTCACACTGTATAATGAAAACAGAGCCTTCTCAGCCGCTGCAGCAACAGACCCAACCCGGGAAACTTTGAGCCGCTCCAGCAGAGGACAAAACACGGAAAACTATCAGCAGGGATTTTTGCCGATAACTGACTGTTCCACCAATCAACTATCGGTGCCGATTAATCGGCAAAACCGATAAATCGGTCGACCTCTAATCCCGATGCACTGCATCCTCAATTTTCAATTTTACTTCACAAGTGATGTGAGCGAACGTGTGTTCACCTATTCGGGAAGTCGCAGTGACATTCCAGTTAAGGTTTCAAGGGAGTAAAGCTTGTTTATGCCATTAGGAAATTAAATTTGGTAAAATATTTTTTTTTTTAAATAAATGTTCATTTAAAAGCAGTGCTCATTCATCAGTGTATTATGTAACCATTAGAGATGCACACAAAGCTTGCATTTCCAGGTATGTCCCTCTTTGGTTGATTTATTTTCAAGATGGAGGCTCAACATGGCTTCCGCCATTAGAACAATTCACTCGTATGTATTTTAAATGGCAACTTACTTATACACTTACGAGAATACTTAATTAGTTGTTTGAATTGTATAAACATTGAGAACATATAATTTTGAAAGAACAAAGTGTTTTCGGCAAAAAAAAAAAAATCAACTTTAACTATTACACAGTGTAGCTTTAATTACTTTTGTCTCGACTCCCTCTGCTATTGTATGCTACCACCACAAAGCACATCAGTACATTATTATTGATATTCTGGAATTATCCATCTGCCTGCCGTAAGGTTGCTGACCACTGCACAATTGGGTATCTTTGATCTAAACTTGTAGGACTACCATCCACAATCCTAGAACTGAGGTCTAACAGTAATCTGTAATCAGTCATCTGTCTTACTTGGTCTTGTCTGGTTCTCATTATATACAAGTTCACATTTTTCATGTTATCTACATTATTAAATGATTGAAATTGCATTTGTTTGAATATTCCCAGAGCAGTGCCCGGTGTTCTGTCCAATGTCATTTTGTCTGTGCATTCTGCAGGACGATGACAAAGCCTTCATCCAAAAATCCACAGAGGAGACCACAGTGGGAATCTACATTCTCAAATTCCGTGACAGATCAGATGACATCGGGATTGTTCCGGAAGGCCAGAACATCTTGCAAGGCTTGGACAACTTTGCGTTAGCTATGGCAATGCTTTTTGGTCTTATGTAGGCCTATGCCTTAAATCTCAACTACCCACCTGAAATGAAAAATACATTTGAGGTACTGCAGAAGATAGTCTTCTGTTTTTTAGTAACTTGATACTGTTCATTTAATTCTGTAGCACATACATAAAAATGAGTTGTACTCTTAAAAGAAATGCATGAATTTGACTGATTATGATTTTAAAAATGAAAAAAAAAAGTCAAGGTATGCTTTTGACAACTTTATATTGTTCACCTTTTCCTCTACACCTGTTTGACGGTGTATTTGTCTTAATGTTTTTGTTGCAGTTACTGTATGAATGGTTATTACTGTTCACCTTCATGTTTGACTGTGCATTGTCTTTTACTTGAAGTGATGAATAAATGAAATGAGTAAAGTGATATGAGTACTGATGTGCTGTCATTGTTCATTGACATTTGTTCATGGAATCTAAGCTATTTTTAACTTCAGTCAGCTTATAGTATTCTAAAACTTAATCAGGTTAGTTTTATTTATTGAAACCTCAGCATATATGAATGCAAAATATAAAAATGTCATGTTAGTTTAACAAGCACAAATTATGTATCTTGAACATATATAAATCATGTTTATTTAAAAAACAAATTATGTATTTATAACATATAATAATCATGTTCGTTTAACAAGCAAAAATTATGTAGCTTTAACGTTTAAATCATGTTGCGTACACCTAATTTTATTATGTGCAACCGATGTACATATTTTTTTTTATGTTAATCCAACAGTTGTTTTTTTTCAGTGTACAGTATCCTCCTTAAGTATTGGAACAGTAAAGACAAAATTGTTCTGTTTGCTGTGGAGTCAAGAAATCTGTTAATATGATTAAAAGATGGATATGAGACAAAACTACAGAATGTCACATTTAATTATTGGGTGATTCAACACAAAGATGATAAGAAGATCAGCACTTTCATCTCCCTATCTGATGTGAGCAGAAGTATTGAAACCGTGTTTTCAATACAAGTGTTCAGCTGTGTCCTGTTGCATTAGTTCTTCAGATATTAAAAGCAGAGAATGTGTCTTATCAGTTATATCTATTACTTCTGCATTCTAAGACTTTCATTCGATGACGACACACACAAACTAAGATGAATTAAAATTTCTGTGAAACACACGGTTCACAGAAATGTGGATGCTAAATAAAAGAGGAAATCAGTTAGAACTATAAAAAAACAAAGATCATGGAGAAAGTTTGGAAACTACCGCCGACATGAGCAACCAACGGCGACCTGATCGACTGAGAAGAACAACAGTAGATGACAGACAAATCATAAAAGCTGAGAAAATGAAACCTAAAATACATGTCTGTAAAATTACTAACAACCTCCAGAAAGCTGGGGTGATGCTCTGTCAGTCTACAGTCCGCAGGAGAATCTGACACAGAATTAAAGAAGATACACAGAAAGATGCAAACCTCTGATCAGCACCAAACAAAGAAAGGGAAGATTCTTCACAAATGTGAAGTTGATGGACCGATGAGACAAAGATGAACCTTTATCTAAATAACTGGAAAGCAAAAGTGTGGATAAAAAAGGGAACTGCAAATGATCCTAAGCATACAATCTCATCTGTAAAGCTTGGTGGAGGTGGTGTCATGGCATGGGCTCTAGAACAAGACGTTTTCATGTTAATGATGACTTGATCTTGGCTACCAGTATTCAAGAAAATGCCACCAAACTCATTAGAAAGCGCTTCATATTGGATCAGGACACCAAAACACCCTGCCAGTTCAGTCAAGGACTTATCAGGGCAAAGAAATGTAAAGTCTTAAACTGCCCAAATCAATCTCCAGATTTAAATCCGATTGAACATTAATTTCACCATCTGAAGAGGGCACTAAAGACAGAAACTCCCCAGAACAAGCAACAGTTGGAATTGACTGAATTAAAGGCTGGAGAAAAGCATTTCGCTGCTCTGATTGCACATCAAATAGTGGGATAAACTCTAAAAGTGCTGTCCTTTTTATTTGGTAAAACATGTATGTGTTGAAGGACCTAATAATAAAATGTGACATTCTTTAGTTTTGTCGCATATTCATCTTTTAATCATATTTGCAAATGTCCTGACTCCACAGCAATTTTGTCTTTACTGTTCCGATACTTGTGAAGGCCACTATGTTCTGCAGATGATTTATACATAATGTAATAATATTTGTATTTTCTTATGAGGTGGAATTTTTTTGTTTTTGGTTGTTGTACTACTGTCTGTTCAAAATAAAAGAAAAGAAAAGAGAAGTACGTACTGAACCCATATATATATATATATATATATATATATATATATATATATATATATATATATATATATATATAAATCCATTGAATCAATACAAAACTTATTTTTCATATTGAAACTACACAACATTGTAAGTTGATCCACATATGACAGCCTCTGAACTTGGTCAATACTAATCTTATATAGACCTACCGGCACTGAACTGAAAATACATTCATCAGTCATCGCTTCCAAAACTAATTCAACAGATCATCTTGTTAATGCTATAAATTAATTATAGTGATAAAAGAAAATGTCATAATGAACATGAACAGCATCACATCAGAACACAGACATTCCACAATGACATTTCCCTTACATTCAGTTTCCAAAAGTTACATTCATTTGGTTTACCCGTGTTATGTTCTGTATTAACAAAAACATAAATGGCATTAATAAAGACTCTAACACTGACAAGCTACGCAATATTGCGTTCATAATCAAATGTGATTCATATAATGAACGCAATATTACGTAGCTTGTCAGTGATCAGCTCTGTGTATTAAATGCATCTGAATAATTTCCATCTGAAAGCACGTGATGGAGATTTGTACTTGTATGGGTACTATCACTGAATCAACTTTATTGATACGATGCGCATGACAATCACATGTGATTTATCCTAGAGCCCTTGTTTGTTGATAAAATATGCAATTCATAAATTGCATAAACGATAATGACCAAAACACCATCATGTATGCATAGCATAGCTTACTACAAATGGCCAAAGCGTTGATCACATGATGGCATTTAAAAACATGAGAGACACAGTGGAAGGGTATAAAACCCCCACAAATTCACGAGATATGTTTTCTAAAAGTTTAACCTCTTTTAACTTAACATGGCTTTCTATTCATCTCTTGTGCGAGACGTGTATGCAACAGTCATAGTCGTGCATCTAAATAAAGCGCCGAATATATGATCTGTGTGAATGGCTTGGTTTCAGTAGTATCCTAACCAATATCTCCTCCGCATTAAGCTTCTTTATTTCTCTTAGATTTTGAAAGGAAAATGCAGCAGTCGATAAGGCTGATAAGGCTTCCAGATGCACACCTAAAATTCAAACATTTTTGCATTTGAATGCAAATTAAAATTTTAAAGTCGACTAATATTTATTTTTATTTTTATTTTTTTATCCACAATCTCCTCATTTCAGTGTGTTTGTGTTCTGTTGGCTGTGTACTTGTCACTCATAATACACACCTTTAAATGGGAAAAGAGTGTGAAACTATCATGGTATATATAAAACATTCTTTCTATCATTATTGATGATGGTGTACCGTCGATAATTATAGATATCACCCAGGCCCAGGTGAAGCAGCATGCACTTGACCTGAACTTACAACCTACATTGCAATTCAAGCTTAGAATTGTTATTTAATAACTTTGAAGGAGCTCTTTTTCTGCTCACCAAAGCTGCACTTATTTAATCAGAAATACAGTGAAAACAGCAATATTGTGAAATAATAAAATTTTAAATAACTTTTCTGTCGTAATATAATGTTAAGTATTAAGTAAGTAATTTATTTTCAGCATTATTCCTCCAGCCTTCAGTGTCACTTGATTCTTCAGAAATCATTCTAATATGATAGGAGCTCCAATTATAATTGATGATAATTGAGCTGGAATTATTAAAAATGGTTCTTATGAATGTTGAAAATACTTTTTGTAGGGCTGCATGATATTGGAGAAAACTCAGATTTGTTATATTTAGTTTTTCTGCAATCTGGACAAAAATAAATCACCAGATGACTTGAATGGCTCTTTAAAAAAATAAACACACTAACTGGGGTGATTTTGTAGCTAAATATATCAGCATAGAAAATAAACAAATGACAAGCTTAGATAAATATAATAGAAAAAAAAAGATACAAATAAACAGTGCTGTATATTTTTTAGGTAAGTCTAGCAGTGTCCAGGTACGGAAATTGAATAATCAAATGTAAAACAACACTGCATAGTCTTCACTGTACAAAATCAATCTAATAATCTGTGTTTAAAGCGATAAAAGTGACTTATCTCAGGGTTTTGTTTGATTAACATTCATGACACAGAAAGAAACAGGAACATTAAACTGCTGTGAACCAATGCCATGGTCACCTGGGGTCGTTCACAGGTCGGTCACATTCACAGTATGTTTATTGGGTGATGGGTCTGTGATTATTTGTTAATCTAATAAAATGCTTGTCATTACCTTTTTTCTCTATAACTGTGAACCAGTGTTAATTTCTATAAAATTTATGAATAAAAATTCACTGACAAAAAGACGACAACGAGCTAAAACTATTTATGAATGACAAAAACTATTACGTAAATGCAATTGACATTTTCGTCAACTACCGTAATAAAAACTAGACGGTTAGGCAGGGAAGATTTGGGAAGAGATTTATTCAGATCGAATCTGCTACGTGGTTCGGAGGTTAGATGCATACATATGAGAAGCGCATCTCTTCATGCACGTACTCTTACACGTCTCCTGAATGTAGAATTACACACAAAATGATGTTGAATTGTTCACGTAAACAATTCATCACATCTTAATTCAACATTAACAGTAGGGAGAATGTATTTCAGTACATTGCATCCATTAAAGCTGTGCATTCAGTTTTAAAGGGAGAGCACCTTAATTTAGTTGCTACTGTCCGAGTCATTGATGTTAATCAAGCAACAAAAGACATAAAATCACTCAATGTTCTTGACTGAAAAAAATAAATAAAATTTTTACTACTCCTAAAGATTAATCTACATTTATTTAAAGAAAAAATGTTGAAAATGCTTGAAAGAATGAAGAACATGGTAAACTAGTGGTTATAAATAATGCAGAGTTAATTTATATAACATGGGAATTTCAGTTGTGGTTTTATTTAATTTTAACAAAGGCATGTTTTGTGTCACCCCAGTTAAACCAGTGTCTATCATGATAAAACCTTAATATCAAACTTCTATAATGAGTTTGGACATTCTAGAGAATTGCTTAATAAATGCAGAGAAATTAAAGCCATTAGATCTTAGCAGGCTAAATTTATTTAGATTTAGTTGACTAAAATCTTATGATATTTTGTAGACCAAAACTAAAGACAATTCAGATGACTAAACAATGACTAAAACTAAATCCGATTTTAGTCAAAAGACTTACTAAAATGAAATCTCTATGCTCTGCACTAAGACAAACGTCTGCAAAAGCTGTCTAAAAACAGAACCCAGGCCAGCTTTCACAGTGAATCAAGTTCTGAGTCTAATACTACTGCTATTCACTCCAGTCTGATTCTCACTTCTTTTTACCTTTTTTACAGGCTAGTTGTGGATTTTCTCAACATTGAGGGACACATTTTCTCCACCATTGATGAGGACAATTTCAGATCAACAGACAATGAAGACTAATTACCTTTATTCATCAGATTGCATTTATAAGCCCATTTCTTATCTACATAGTATATGTGTGTGTGTGTGTGTGTGTGTGTGTGTACATGAATGCATCATTTTAGTTTGTTTTAGTCATTTTAATAGAAGCATACTCATTTTAACTTATTTTCTGTCTTTAGAGGTCAGCATGTCATAAAAAGCAATAAAAATGGCATTTTATAATTTACAATAAATGGTATATGTGTTAAACCTTGCATTGTCTTTGAGTATTTAGACACAATGAAATATTTCAGATTAGCATTAGCTATGGGTGCACCGGAGACTCCATATTAGCTGGTTCTTTGATTTCTTGGGTTTCTTTGGCACGTCTGCTATGCAGACACAGCTGAATACAAAGTGTCCTTTAACTAATGAAGTTTTCAAATGATTCTTGGATAGACTCATAATCGTGGTCAGAGTCAGAGAGTTTCTGTGCTGTTTTTTTTTTTTTTTTTTTTTTTGGAGGAAGAAAAGGAAAGAATAGATTAGTGTACATAATATTTTAGCTCCTTGATGTGCTTTTCCAAGTATCATCAAATAAAGGTTAAACCTCATTAGAGCAACACATGTCTTCAAATGCAAAGAGAAACCAACCTGATGTGTGTGCTGCTTTGGGGCTTCTGACATACATGTTGTGCGGAGTGGCGCTCTCTGCTATTGATGAGCCTTTCTTAGGCAACTGTGGAGAGGGATGGTTTGAAGTCTAGCGGAGTTGAACA
>NC_068405.1:1980308-2011014 GCF_023724105.1 Carassius gibelio
GAACTATCTTCAGCTCAAGATTCCAACACTACAACCCTGTTCTTAGGGATTAGTATTATCTGGGGACCTTGTGCGATTTTTTGTTTTTGCTGTCACCTCTGTGTAAATCTTCAGGAATAAACGACAGTTCCAATGACCTTGAACTTTGCTCTTTGTTTGGTGTGCAGATTTTTTGCCTTGGCTTTTTGTATTTTTCTTTTATTAGATATTAAACATGGTTAAACTTAATAGAAATGGTGACTTACAGCATTCTGAGCAGTACGCGGGCAGACACAGTAAAGCGTATGCCACCTGCGTACAGCTCAGATTCGCCAAAATGGTGCTACAGTGATTTGGGGAGAGACAGAGGAGAGGAATTGTTGAATAAAGTCATTTTTTTTTTCAAACATTGTATGTACAAAAAGTATTCTCCTCGGTTCATAATGTTACGGTTGAACCACTGATGGCAGATGGACTAGGGTGACCAAACGTGCCATTTTCCCAGGACACTTCCTGGCCAGGGTTTCTATATTGCCTAAAATATCCAGGTTTTTACTTTGGCTTCCTGTTTTCATACTTATGAAGGTAATAATCGTTTGACCCATAACATGCAGACATTGTACGTAATCTACCAATCGTGGTGTGTGAGAAGGTGGGCTATAGAAATCCTGGCCAGGATGTGTCTTGGGAAAATGGCATGTTTGGTCACCCTGAGATGGACTATTCTGACGATGTCTTTCATACTTTTCTGGACTTTGATAGTGTAACGTACATGGCAGTCTATGGGACAGTCACAAGCCTCCCAATTTTCATCCAAAATATCTTAAACAGTGTCCTGAAGATGAACAAAGCTTTTATGGTTTGGAACAACATAGGGGTAAGTGATTAATGACAAAATTTTCCTTTGGGGTTGGAGTATCCCTTTCAGCAATTTATGTTTTAAATTATTAGTTAACCCCAAAATGAAAATTCTGTCATTAATTACTTACCCTCAAAAAAAGTATTCTTGTAGCTTCGTAAAATTATGGTTGAACCACTGATGTCACATGGACTATTTTAACAATGTCCTTGCTAGGTTTCTGTGCATTGATCGTGGTAATATCCTTGCTGTCTATGGCGGGTCAGAGAGCTCTCAGATTCCATCAAAGATATCGTAATTTCTGTTCAGAAGATGGGATCTTACGGGTTTGGAATGACATGAGGGTCAGTTGGGTGAACTATCCCTTTAATCCTTATGTGTTTAGTCACAAAAGTTTTGCATTTTCCCAATAAAGTTGTGGTCTCATGAAAAAGTTATATATATATTTTTTCCACTTGAATCCATGAAAACAACTAAAAGTGCTGTATTATGCATGCCAGACCAGTAGTTGTCAATAACACTAAAAAACAATAAAAATAATGTGCTTTTGCATTTTGACTTAACAAGCGAATAGACTCAACACATTTTAATTTGCATGTGCCTGATGTGATAGTTTGTTTACATGTAGATGCTAAAAGTCAGCGTAACTTTGAAAACGGTTTTCAAAATTTTGTTTTCAAGCTCCCAATTTGGCATTGTGGTGTAAACGAATGAACAAAAACGCATACAAGATTTTGTTTTTAGTTGAAAACAGTGATGCGTAAACACCCCCTTAGAGGTTCTGTAGTAATAAAACTGAATTGAAAATATGCTGAACACTGAACCATTTACTTTCAATAATAACATGCATTTAACGCAACTGTTAAATAAATAACTTTCCATCTAATATGCTATCTAACCTTAGAGTTTTGCTTAAGTGTTTGTAAACAGTGATGCAGCGGAAAATGAGTTTCAGTAAACCCAATTTCAGATACCACTACACAACAGGAGCTGCCACATGAAACGGTCTGTCTGCGCATATGAGGGTGTTCGTGCGCTTTCGTTCTTGCAGTATGCAATCTTAGGGGTCTGTATAAGAATGGTTAAGGCTATGACAGTGAGGTGAAAAATGTGGTTGAAACCAAGCGAGACAGGAAAAGGCATTACCTTAGACCCCTCAACCTGCTGCATAACCTTTTGCAAGTCATCAGTGTTAGGCCTTCCCGGAAAAATCAGCCATTTTCATCAGTAGCTTGGCCTCAATCTCATACACCCACTTCTCATGCTATTCATCATGAAGAATGTTAAAGCATTAGTATTGTCATAAATTGGTCAACGGGGTACCTTTCTGTGCTCCTTTTCTCCAAAAGTACTGCCTTCTTTTAAGTCCAAGGATATGTATCATGTCATTGCTTGTTTGCATTCGAGGAGTTTCAGCTACTGCAGTGTAAACTCCCCAACAGTGGAAATTTGCATTACTGCCATGAGCAAAAGCAAAAGTGGATCAAGTTATGATTTCCCATATCTGTGATGCCACAAAAATCGTCAAATGGAATATTGTGATCATATCGCACACATGATGCTGCAAGAGCCAGTAATTAAAGAACTTACCATAATTGTTGAGGTCTGATTATTACTGAATGTTGTGAAACATTTTAAACTAAAAACTTTTAGAATACAATTATTATATACAAATATTGAATTAAATATCTAGCCTAAAAACTACTTAAAAAAAAAAAAAAACTTTAATTGAAAAATAATAAATAAATAAATAAACAAACAACAATCTGCTAAGGCAACATTCCTGATTTTCAGTTTAACTTGGGAGTACTAAAATAACTCAAATTAAAACTGAAAGTTGAATATTTTTAAATGCTATATACTTTAGATTTAAGAAATTACTGGGTAATATAAGGTAACTAAATATTTTATGGTTAGGTTTGGGTGGTTCAAGGTTAGTACCTAGTTATTACCCATTTTTTGTAATTACCTTAATAAGCACATAAATGCGGAACAAGTATGTACAAAAAGTGTCCAAATTTTCCATTTTAAGATTAACTATAATGAATCAATAGGGAACTCAGTGAGTCTGATACAATAACCATGTTTCGATTACATTAAAACATGTATTCAAATACACACTTGTCATGACCAGTCATTGCACTATTGTGGGGAATTCAAAACGTATACTGCAAGCAAAGCCGTTTCCAAGGCAATTCAATGTCATGGATGACAAAAAATCTTTATTGCAAATTCCATAGGGGAAGCATTTGCTCATTTGACAACTGACGTGAGCAGTATTGCATCAGTTTTCTAACTTCACCTCACAGGTATGGGAAACCCTGTCTGCCGTGTGAGCGAATGTAGCACAAAATGGTGCTAGAAGTCACACAAAGGCATTCTGAATGAGTAAGACATCACCACTGCTGCTTGGTAACAGCGCTCTGCTCTCGCTCAGTTCCCAGAAGTGTCGTCTGCTAAGCAATTCTTGCTGCTGATGTATGAGGGGTTTTGGGGTTGGACCGTGGGCTGCGGCGCAAAGCCCTAGTTGTCTTACCAAACTGTTGGAAAAATTGTGTATTTTTTGGGGTGAACACAGATAAATCTTTCTGTCTCTCTCTGACTCAGCATCTTTGCAAATACTGAACTTTTAAAAGTCTCGCAGTCATTCTAATCAGGCCGGTTGCGGTGCACGCATGATCAAAACTCATGTCAATCTGAAACCTTGGGGTTTGTATAGCAATCCTCTCACATAAATGGTTCTGTACACTTTTAAGTTCAAAGCATTTTTCAGCTAATAGGATTCTTGAATTGACTTTACATCACGATGCTTTAATTAAATTTTATTTTTTTAAAGGCCGTTCTTGAACCATTTCATTAATTTGTCTTCAGATCAGTGTTTAGTGTTCTGTATTTTCTAAACTAGTAAATGACTTATTTTGTCAGGTACAAGTGAATATAATGTGAAAAGAATGTTATGTCACTTAAAATGTGGCATCAACCTGTAAAAAAAGCTTTGTGGTTGAAATTGAAACTATGTATATCAAAGATGTATTTCTCAGATTAACTGTAAACACTTCTTATTTTGTTTTTTTGACAAGTTATCACTTATATCCCATTCAGAGTTTTGCTCTTAACCACATCTCAGCCATTTCCTTTCTCTTCGTAACTCTGCTTAACACATTCATAGCCGTAATAAGACAACTTGTATAAACACACAAACACAGGTTATGTACAGCTTTCAGGTTTCACTCGAAAATGTTTTACTTTCAAGTTTCACTTCCATGCTTTCATCAGACATATTTTGAATATCAAATGTTAAAAGGGATAGTTTACCCCAAAAAACATAAATTTTGTCAAATTTCTCGCCCTCAAACCAATAAATTCATCTACAGGTTAAGATATTTTAATGAAACCTAAGAGGTTTCTGTCTATACATTGAAAGCACAGGTAACCAAAATTTTAAAAGATCCATATTAGGAATATATAAAACAAATTATATAAAAGATTAATCCAAGCCTTCTGAAGGGACTCCTTATTTGATGAACAGTGTAAATATAGGCTTTTATTTACTTATAAAACACACAAACATATAGCAAATCCCATATGATAAACACAGACTTTTGTGCATCACAGGCTAAAAACAAACCTCACTGGTTCTTGTGTGCGCAAATTAAATCTGTTCATCCACAAAAATACTTATATTTAAGCTGGTCGATTCTGGTTTTGGTTAACCGGACTTTCAATGGGCTTTCTCATTAAAATATCCTAATTTGTGTTTCCGTAGATGATCCAAAGTTTTACGTGTTAGTAAACGATGACAATTTTTCATTTATGGGTGAACTATCCCTGTAAATATGCAGCATAATAATAATAATAATAATAATAATAATAATAATAATAATAAAATAAGCTAATTTGCATAATGAATAATTTCACGGATTGAAGCTTCCTGGTTTGGGGGGGTCGGAGCAGGAGCTGATGGCGAGCGTAGTTCTTAAGTGTGAGATATGCGGTTTCCTGCTTCCTCTGGTTTGACGTCCTCATTAACATCCTCTTCCTCTCTGTAAGGGCCGCTTGGAATGTGAAGGCACATTTTTTTAGCTAAAAAATATTACATTTATTTGCACATTATTTTCCTATTTAGGTTTATATTTTGCCTATAGTAGGGTGTACATTAATTCTGACATATATATGATTTACATTAACCACAGGTTCTTGAATATGCTTGCGTACATACAATCAGCATACGTACTGACATCATGACATCAGGACAAATGTAGGTCATGATGTAACTTTTAAAGGAATCGTCCACCCAAAAATTAGAATCTTTTTCAGAACAGATTTGGAGAAATTTCACTTGCTCACCAATGGATCATCTGCAGTAAATGGGTGGCGTCAGAACGAGAGTCCAAACAGCTGATAAAAACGTCACAACAAAGGACCATATGATGTTGCTAAAAAGAACATTACTTTGTGTATTTGGTGTAATGAAATGTGTTTATGCAGTTTAAGGTTCAAAAAAACCACATTCTGTACATTATTGTTTCTTCTCTATGTCCAACCTTTTTGAAATGCATAGATTTTAACAAAGCTCCTCATTCTGAAAATTGAGGTGTGCTCTGATTGGGCAGCTATCCAGTGTGTTTGGTGTGATTGGTCGAATACCTCAAGCATGTGACAGAAATGTTACACCGTTCACAATCCTGTGATGCCCTGTCCTGGCGCAAAGAGACAAACAAATGAAACCCATTACAAACAAGGCATTTCTTGCATCAAGTGGGGACTATTTATAATGACTTATACTGTCTTTTTCGCGTTGCGTTGCATATCGGACTGCGTAAACATAAAACCATGTCTGCATTTGAGATCGGAGAAACGTCAAACAAGCGCTACTCTACACTGCTCAAAACTCATGTTTGAATCATCAGTGGTAAATTCTTTACATATGTAAACGTACTAAAAATCTGTGAACCAGAACAGTCGGCATTGTAATCTACTCTCCGAGGACCAGGAAACAGTCCTCCATAAAATGTGCTGCACACATCTGAATATTACTGTTGAACTGTTTTTGAAGTGTTGTAAATACAACTTAACCACTGATTTCTAGTTGTGTCCTCTTTTGGAAGGCCAAACAAAGCAGTTACGATTTTACAATGAAACACACAGCGACTCCACGACATGGCGATGGTGTTGGCAGCGGCACTAAAGTTAAGCCTACTTTCTTTGCGTGACTATTTGGGTGGCGTTACGCAAATCTTCCCACATGATGTTAACATGTGGGGGCGTGTTACAGTAGATTGAGCCACCTTAGGAGGGCGTGGACTTTTATAAATAGTATCCCTTTGGGTTTGAGACTTTAGTCTTTGAAAGTTTATGGATCTTATCTATTCACGGAGAGCTTGTAACACTCCAAAGAGAAAGGAAAACTTGAAATCACATCATATGACCCCTTTAAAAGCTTGTGAGTGAAAAGGGGAATGTTTGTAATAAACAAATCCATCATTATGGATTTTTTTTAATTTCTGACGACTTAAGTCCCTAGGATCAGGAGAAAAATATATTTAGATCTAGCACTGTTTATAAACAAAAACTTGTTCTAAATAGGGCTGGACTCTATTTAGAAAAATAAAAATAACAATAAATGTCAAAACTTTATTTCTTTCAGCTTTAAAGGCAGAGGTTTGATCCAAAGTAAAAATTGTAGAAACCAAACTGTTAATTGTTCTTTTAAACTACTCTTTATGGTCAGAACATTGCTAATGCTCATGTTTTGAAATTATTTACACTTTTCTATTCATTGTTCCTTAGCGATATTGTTTCAAACAGGAAACAGGTTTGTGTTGCCTAATAATTTTACTAATATTACTTTTTTGTCTCTTAGAAATGCACATTTGATGGTACTTGCTTGAGTTAAGATGCAAATGAAAATGTATGTTCGCATTTGAAGGGATACTATGTTAAAGTTATTGCTTTCTATATTTAGACTGATTTTCTTATTCATGAACATATGGTTGACCTGAAGAATGAAAGTTGTATCATAGACATAAAGATGAGACAAAATACAGATACTTGGTTCACTAGAACAAGACAACATTTGAATACTATAAAAAAAAAATAAAATAAAATAAAATAAAATAAATAAATATATATATATATATATATATATATATATATATATATATATATATCAAAATAAAAATAAAATAAAATATCAAAACCAAGAAATTACACAACTGTATCGAACAATACTGTTAAAATACATAATGTAATATGGCTATACATTATACGAAACATAATGTGAACAACACCTGCAGAGGGCGTCTACGGCCTGGTGACGTTTCACTTCACAGCGTGATTAAAAAAAATGTTTAAATCAATTACATTTCAATATTTGGCCACAGACATAAACTTATTTAGAAATCGCGATGTACAATGCATGGCATATTTGGACACAGGTTGATGTATTCGCTTGTGTTGGCAAAGGTTTATAAATTATTTACGTTACAAATTTAGTGAGATAATGCACACTGTTTTTCCAGATGAATGTTAATTAAAATTCACAACATATACAGAGGAAGAGTTTAGCCCCTTTCACACATGCAGTCTTCATTGCTAAATTACTGCTAAGTAACAATTAATAGCTCATGTGAAAAGGAACTTTTCAAAAATCCTGGTAAATATGTTCTGGCAATGATATCGTTCTTATGGAGATGAGATGATTACTTTGAACTGTTTGCAAAGCTCTGCTGCTGTATAATTAGCTTTTCTATGTAAATATGCGCTAGATGGACATCTTTTGACTCCCTTCATCAGGGCTTTTTTAAAATGTAGGATAATTTTTTTCCCAAAAGCTGCATGCCGGAAATCTGGCACGGTGCCGGAGAACTTTAAGCCATGTCAAGTGCTTCACACTGGATCTCACAATGCTGTTTACTCATCATCACCAACTAAACGTTTTTACTCTAGTGAGCTTGCGCAGTGCCGCCACCTGAACTTCGAGCCGAGTGAATAGATGGTCCGTGTGGCACAGCTCAAATGAGTAGTGCTGTTTCGATCAGCTTTTGATGCATAAACATTATATCAAACATTTAACTAAATACTGTTATCGTTTTATCAAGGAAAAGTATATTTCGATAATTATCGTTATCGCCCAGCTGTAGTTCTAAAGAAACTTGAAGGATGATTTTGGGGTGAGAGGACAACAGGGGATGGACTTTTTCACTGGAAGAAGTTTTATTATGGATTATGGACTCACATTTTAGCTAGAAGCAAGAGGTTAAAGTTAAAATGCCTTAGTGATGGATTTCTTTCTTACAAGCACGCAGCTTTTCACTTCACAAGGTGTAAACCGATGGACTGGACTACTTGTGGATTACTGTTTTTATCAGCTGTTTGGATTCTCATTCTGACGGCACCCATTCACTGCAGTGTATCCATTGGTGAGCAACTGATGTAATGCTAAATTTCTCAAAATCTGTTGAAGAAACAAACTCATCTACATTTTGGATGGCCTGAGAGTGAGTAAATGTTCAACAAATTTTGGCATTGTTAAACAAAGACTGGTACTATACTAGCATAAACTGACAGGTGCTTTTTAATTGCGGACTGAATCTTGCCTCCTCTTGGCAAATGCTCGAGGTTCTGAAGGCTTGCATTTGCAGGTAGGGACCAGCATAGTTTCTTTAGGAAACATTTTTATTGGGTCTCCAGTTCATCATGATGCTGACGGAAATCATCTATCTTCCTGTCTGGGTAGTGAGATAACAGCGACTGCTGCAAAATACAGATGCAAAGCCGTAAATATTCAACAGATAGAAGTCTTCTCCTACACAAATGTGAGAGACTCATGATCAAATAAACCATGCATTCCACTTGGATTGTGCATGACATGCAATGAATGTGCTGTATTTGTACAACCACAAAGTTCATCTAATATAACTGATATAGTTCACATCATTTATACAGTTTATGCACATTGGGTTGACCCAGTTGATGTAATTTAAAATCGTCCTATTTCAGAGTTTCCCACAGACCTACACTTTCTACAGCACTACACACTTCCCCCAGGGGATATATATGTGTGTGTGTGTGTGTGCAAATTCATTCTCTGCCAGCAGGAGGTGCTATTGAAGTGGTAAAAATAGTGGTTTCCCCGCTAATGGCTGTACAAAAACAGTGCTCCGCTCACAAACACTGCTTTATCAGCCATTACATGCAAGATTAAATGATCATGACATCGAAAATTTTCTAAAGACAGTAAGATTCCTTCAGAGATACAGTGATATAAAAATAGAGTTGTTCCGATTCCGATACTAGTATCGGAAATATCTCCGATACCACAACAAATTCTGGCATCGGCATCGGCGAGTACATGAACCCATATACCGATCCGATACCATTTTCTTAAAAAAGACCTAGTTATGACCGCAAGCTTTGCCTAACCGCTGCACGGTTCTTCTTCGCTGCTCAAAATGCATTGAAAACACAGGAAGTTGTGCTGTGTTGCCACAAGCAACCCCTGTTTAGAGCAGCGAAGAAGAAATGAAAACGCGTTAGCAGCCCTTATCTATATATGACTGGATCACTCATCACATTCTAAACTGCCAAAAGACAGTGAAACCGCTACTATATTATAGATCAGTGGTTAGCAGTATGTCTCTGTAGTACCGGTAGTTACAGACTCTCGAGTATATTCAGTACCGGCAACTGCGTTCAGTCGCTTCCGTGTAAGTCAAAACGCAGGGCTCCAGACAGTAGCCGAATATATACTAGTGTCTGTGAATATTAAACTGCAAAATACTATTTAAATATTACTCCCGCAAAATCTACATCTCTGTGGGTGACTGGCACAGATGCGCGAGAGCTCGCTGTTTTGTAGTCTCTGCTGTGTGTCATGAGGACACGAACGCATAAACCGTCACTTCATGAGAATTTACCGTTTCATTTGAGAATACTGTCATATCATAAACACAGACACTCAAAGATCTTCATGGCAGCCCATTAAAATAAATGTTTGGTTTACATGAGTAAATTGACAATATATAAAGCTACTGTTGTAGCCTACAGTAATAATAATACATCTCTATAATAATAATAATTATGCCTAGATGGTTGCTTGTTTTTTACTTGTTTTGTTGTAAAGAGATTATCTGATTAATAGATCTTTTTTTATATTCCTAGACTTATTTGTTGCAGTTTTTTTATACAGTTATATTGTAAAACTTAAATACCTTTTTTAGTTTGCGGTGTTAGATTTTTGGCTGCATTTGAAGTTCTTTTTTGCATAAGAAAATAAATAATACTGTCAAATTCATGTTAGATAATAAAAATACTGTAATAAATACAGTAGTTCACCATGTATTTGTTCATGTTTTATTGAGGGATCTGTCTGAAGCACACCATAAAAAAATTCTAGCAATTTACACAGGGCTAGTAGTATATACAGCTGTATATACAGATATACACCCAGGTATCGGATCAGTACTCGGTATCGGCCGATACCCTGAGCCCAGGTATCGGAATCGGTATCGGGAAGAGAAAAAGGGTATCGGAACATCTCTATATAAAAACACTCATGCTGTGTTTTGATTTTGAAACGTGCAGTGCTCATGATAATTCAACAAAGTCCAAGACTTTTGTTGGGCTCCACTTATAAATCAATGTATGGGAAACACTGTGCGTACTGAACTGTAAGGCTTCAAGCTTGTTACCATGTTAGGACGTAACCTCTTATCTGTCCACCATAGGTCATCATATCTAACGGAATACATGTAATGTAGGGCTGTGCAAATAAAAATTGAATGCGATTACCATGCGCATCTCATCAGTAAAGCCGGTTCTGTGATTAGTAGTAAATCTCTATCACTTGCTTTCACATGGAGCAGCATTTACTACACAGGGGTGCGTTTCCCAAAACCATAGTTGCTAACCTGTTAGCAACTTAGTTGGTTGGCAATGGGAAATTGCTAACTTAGTTAGCAACCATGGTTTTGGGAAACACACCCCAGAGCCGTTGTTCACAGACAAGCTACGAAACCGGCTTTACTGATGTGCATGACATTCGTATTTGATTTTTATTTGTACAGTCCTAATGTAACAGTTACATAACCAGGATACAAAAATGTTGTCACTGTAACTAATTAAACACACCTGATCCACCTAATTAAGTCATTTAGGCTTATTTGTATGTGTGTTGGAGCAGGGTTGGAACTAAACACCCCTGCTAAACGATTGGCCACCTGCAGCATGTGTGATATGATGCAGTGGCATGCTCAAATTTTTCACAAATTCCCACCAGTACCACTCAAATTAGAAAATATTATTAGAAACTTACTGTTGTGAATCATATTTGCCAAGAGACTGCTGAGGGCAGTAAATACTACAAGAACAGTGTTTGTTTCAGAATAAGTACTAAAATAATTAGTAATATTGTTGAGTTACCAGACTTGTTTTGAGGAATCAGAACCATAACTTTTAAAATGTGTATTATTCTCAGTTACTCTGTATTAAAAACTTGCTTTATTAAAAATTACTTTGTATTTAATTATGAATTTAATCAGTGAATTTGAATGTATATTAACTGGAAATTAGTTGTTATTATTTCATGTAGGCCTAATGCACACAGTGGTTGAAATTTACACCTTCCTTTAATTTGAATAATTTAGACGTTTCAATAGTAGTATTTCTTTCTTTTTCTTTTTTTGTGCCTTGCTTTAGTCCTTTCTACGCCGACAGATGGTACTATTTTCCTACTTTTTCAGTACTTTTGACAGTATGACCAGTATCTACAGACAGTAATCTCCTTTTTGATGCATCGCATCCACTTTTTAACTGCTGCCACGGAGTTTAATGTTGCCGGCGTGACAAGAGGTCCATTAAAAAGACATTGTTGTCATTTATGACAAGCGGGCTCATGGAAATGATAAAAGATGTATGGCAACAAAAGAGATTTCTTACAAGCTTTGGCCTTGATACGTGAACATCTTTGATGCGACCCTCTGGTAATAAAAATACAGATGCATGATGCTGCAAACTGACCATGAGCAAAATAATGCGAGAACACGCTGGTATGCGCAGAAATTTGCGTTTTCCGTCGTTAAGGGCAATTAACTTGGTGTAAATAAATCATAAATGCGTCTCATACCTACTCTCTCTTTCTGGAGCCACAGTCGATTCAGTTTTCCAAACTGCTTCTCTTCGTTTCTCGCCATTCCTGAAGCATTTCCGTCAACACAGAGTCACGTGACAAGGATGGACGACGGTCACGTGACGCGGTATTTCAACCTATGTCAATCTTTTAACCCCAAAGGTATCAAATATTACGTTTATATCGATTTATGAAGTGTAGTTGTCACAAGAACCATTTGGGTTTTCAGCCAAACGTCCGATAACAAAAACGTGTGTTTTCTCTAAAAGTGTCGTTTTATGGCTTCAACAGAACCATCATAAAGTATAATAGTTTTGTGAATTCTGTCTCCAAAACTGCCATTATAGGCATGGATAGATTAATGTTAAGTAGCTTTTGTAAGCAAGACTTTAAGTTAGGCTATGTGTTTACAGAAACTGACTTCTAAAAGGAAATATATGTTGTGTATTAGAGTAAAAAATGAGATCAAATTTACATAACCTTTTCTACTGCTTTGTGCGTAAATCTAACGTCAGAAATTGCATTCATTTTCCCATGTATTTAAGATCATGTTCATGTCTTTTTTTATTATTCCTTTTATTAACCAGAAAGCAGAAATATACAATAATAAACATAAATTTAAATATTAAGTCACAGAAAAAAACATGCCAGAGTGTACAAACCATTGACTGATTCATCAAAAAACTAAATATTCTTTAAAAATTGACAATTCTTCCTTGTTTTTTTATTTACAATGTTCTCCAAACTGGTGCAGTAGTCCTTTGTCTTCTCTTGAAAATGAATAAAATTTGGCTTGGATCCTGACCATTTCTTCTTGTGTATATGAAAATCTCCCAAAATAATAAACAGTTGGACAATAAAATTAAAACTTGTATTATTTTTATTGTTATTTTAATTGAAGTAATATATATATATATATATATATATATATATATATATATATATATATATATATATATATATACATATATATATATATATATATATATATACATATATATATATATATATATATATATATATATATATACATATACATATATATACATATATATATACATATACATATATATACATATATATATATATATATATATATATATATATATATATATATATATATATATATATATATATATATATATATATACATATATATATATATATACATATATATATACATATATATATATATATATATATATATATACATATATATATATATATATATATATATATATATATATATATATATATATATAAATAATCACAATTATTAATTTAAATATAACATTTGTTTTTCCATTAAATTATCCACATCGACCCGGAAACATGTTTTGTGTATATATATTGTAAACCAAAAGATTATTTTTCCATTGAGCAAAAATTACATGAATAATCAATCTCTAATTTAAACCTCTGGAACACACTTTTAGCTGGATATATACCATGTAAAATTTTAAATGTGGATCATGTTCATGTCGAAGTTCCTAAAGGCTGTGTTTCAGTGACACCTGTTGACGAAACTATGAAATGCTTTATTAGAGGATCATTGATAAGAAAGCGTTATATCCATTAAATAATTTAGATAATATTAGTATAGCTACATCAAGCTAATTATAACAGTTTCACTTTAAACTTAATATTTCTAAAAATCAGTCTGATAATGCAAAAAGTGGAAGCTGCTAACTGGTTGAGGTGACTTCTACCTGACTTTCTGACAAAACATATTTAAGATTCTCCAGTTTTACAGTACAGGTTTAGTTTTATTTCACAAGGAACATCTTCTTCTTTAGCAGGGTGCTAATGTTTTGGTGAGCCTGTGTGTCCTCTGCCTCTGCCACCTGAAGCGCTGTTTTATTCACATTATTAGTTGCCTGTAGGTTAGCTCGTTCTCCATTTGTCCAATTTAGTAGTCTCTGTACTGCTCCAACATGGCCATCACGGCAAGCATAGTGCAGCGGTGTATCTTTATTGTTATCCAGGCAGTTGATCTTTGCACCGTTTTCCAGTAAAAGACCCACCAGCAGCTCATGACCATGCTCTGCAGCTAAATGCAGAGGAGTCCTCCTCCACACGTTCTTATCATCCACAATCTTGCGCTTACCAGATGCGAGAAGCACTCTAGCTGCTCTTTCCTTCCCGTTTCGAGCAGCATAATGCAGAGGAGAGCAGCCATCCATGTCCTTAGCTCCAACTTTAGCTTTACCAGCCAGCAGCGCTGAAACTGCCCTGGTGTGTCCCTCCATTGCAGCTAGGTGCAGTGGGGTCTTCTTCTCTTTTTCAGTGGCATTGCTTTCACTCCCAGAAGTGAGTAGTAGCTGTATGACGCCCACCTCACCATGCGATGCCGCCCAGTGCAGGGCTGTTCTTCCCTGTTTGTCCTTGACGTGGATGTCGGCCTTGCCCTCTAGCAGTTGTGCGACTGCTTCGGTGTGGCCGCTCTGGCTGGCGAGGTGCAGGGCAGTGAACCCATCCTGTGTGATGGCGTTAATCTGAGCCCCCACACGCAACAACAGTGCCATCAACGCTGGCTGGTTATGTAATGCACTTAGATGGAGAGGGGTCTGATCTTTAGGGCCATTGATGTTGGGGTCTATACCCTTATCCAACAATATCTGGGGTAAGAGAGAAGATTGAAAATGTATTATTAAAATAAGTATCACTTAACATTACATTGTTACCCAGGAGGATGCCCCCAAGTATGATGACATCAGCTTTCATCACCCAGAAAAATTGCATTTATTTTTGCCTTATGCTTTAGATAACGTTTAAATGCACCGCTGCAAAGGACCCTAAATGTAAAGGCAGCTGTATAATTTCTTAAATTAAAAATAAATTTAAAAAAAACTTTTTTTTTTCTTAAATTAGATCATTATTTTGTGTTTGTTTGTTTGCCATTATAAATAAATATTATATTTATTTATATTATATTGTTATAATATAATAGTAATATTTTATAGTAGATATATTAAAATATAATCATGAAAATGATTATCTTGTAAGCTGCATCATATTTCCCCTCTACTAAGTAATGATTTATTTTAGTATTATTACTTAATGGTACATTGATTGTATTATTGCCTTTTTTTTTCTTTGTAAATGAAAGACTTGGGCTGGGCTCTCAATTTCAAGAGACTAATGACAATTAGTCTCTTTATTTCTGAATGAAACAGTAAATCTAAATAAAATAAAATATATCAGTATCAATATCAAATTCAGTAAAGCATTCAATTATTTGTTTAACATACTTTTAATTTATGCAGCCCTAAATATATATATATATATACATATATATATATATATATATATATATATATATATGTGTGTGTGTGTTTGAAATCTTATTGTCTATTATCCTGCTTATTGTGTTTTTCCTCTTAAATCTTCCATGAACCCAAATGCAGACTCGTTATTTATTAATTAAAATTTTTAAAAAGTCATTTACCTGTGCTATTTGCATACTGCCACTTTGGGTAGCCAGGTGAAGCCCAGAGATCTGGTTTGGCAGTCTCTCATCGAGTCTAGCCTTTTTTGAGACCAGCACTTTGAAGGCCTCAGCATTCCCCAGCTCTGCGGCTAGAAGCATAGGTGTGTATCCAAGCTCGTTACAAATATTAACATCCGCACCATGATCAATTAGCGCAGCCACAACCCCATCCAAGTTATTCTGTACCGCTTTAAAAAGAGCAGCGGTGATCTCATTCGGAGACATAGAGTTCTGGACATACCGCAAAAACAGAGACAATAGAGACTTCCTGTTGAGCTCAAAAGCAGCGTCCACGATCACAGAGTCCACCTGTGCTCCGGCCTTCAACAGCACACTGGCAGTTTTCTCATTTCCGTGCCGAACAGCGTGATAGAGAGCCGTCTTCCTTTGGCCATCTCTAGCATCTACTAAAGCGCCGTTTCGCAGAAGAACCTCTGCCAGTGTTGCGTCATCCTCAATGGCAGCCATGTGCAGAACTGTTGTCTGGTTCTTAAGGCTTTTCTTTTCCTCATTCACTAGAGCTTTAACCGTATTTTCATGTCCATTTT
Source organism: Carassius gibelio (assembly GCF_023724105.1). Lineage (NCBI taxonomy): Eukaryota > Metazoa > Chordata > Actinopteri > Cypriniformes > Cyprinidae > Carassius > Carassius gibelio. The sequence continues at coordinate 1,996,313 of NC_068405.1, forward strand.
GAGCAGCCAGATGCAAAGGAGTCTTTGATATTAGGTCCGTAGCATGGATGTCTGCACCAGCCTTCGCAAGCGCCAGAGCAACAGCAGTGCGGCCTCGTTCTGACGCTCTGTGCAGAGAAGTACGACCCTCCTTGTCCTTCAGGTTCAGTTTCGCCCCTTGTCTGAGCAGAAAATACACAATGGCCTCCTTACCATGTTCAGCAGCGAGGTGCAGCAGAGTATCAGTGGAGGAGAAAACAGTATTGACATCCAATCCTCTGAGAAGCTCCTGGAGGAGATGTAGATCCCCTGAGGTTACGGCTTTGACGATGGCATCATGCTCACTTTCAGTTTTGGGGGTTTGTTTGACTTGTTCTGTTGAAGATGTAGCCTTATTCGTCAGAGACTTTGGTTGGATTCTTTCGGGAGTGGGATCCTTGTTGGATTTTGAGTATTTGACAAGACCCTGCTTGTCCTTCTCCAGCAGATATCCTATCAGCTGTCTCCGTGCATCTCTAATGCCCTCATTAACTCCAGCTACATACGTTCTCATGTACTGGTAAAGGTCAGGTTCAACTCGTTTCAGACAAGGGTAGAAGAAGATGCGGCAGGCACGCTCTCCTCTCGAGATCAAGACGTTCAACATCCTGGAGTTCTTTTCCTCTCGCGCAGAGATGCTGGCCATCAGCGCTCGGCTGTCGGGTTGAAGAACGCCATTTGAAATGAGGAGATCCAGCAAATCTTCTGTATTCAAAATGCCACTCACCAGCTCGCTCTTCTTCATCTGAATTACTTCAATCGCATAAGGATTGGTAAAGCTGGTTGAACCCATGTCAGCCTCTGAGGGAAAGCAGAGAGCTTTGGAAAAGCAGAGCTGTTCCTGAAAGAACTTAGTTCTCTTGTCTTTATCACTAAGAACAAATTGTATCTCGGCAACAAGCTATTAAGTAAACAAAAGTAAAAATCTGCATAAAGATTTGTAACATCTTGATACAAATGATTAATGTTTAAAACCATCAATCAATAAAAGGAACATTGGTAATTTATCTTGGCAATTACATGTTATTTATTTATTTATATTTTTTTTTTTTATAAAATTCACAGTCAATTTCTCTGTTTTGATTTCCTGCTGTATCTAATTTTACAAGAGACCTGCTGCATGGATACTGTAACCATGACACGGATTGTCTTTTGTATTTGAGTTTAGTGTAAGAACAACATTGCCGTTTTTCAGATATTACCACCCTTGTGAAAAAGAAGTGAGATCAATTGTGTTTAATTTGCACTTGTAATAATACTTCAAATTAATAAAATACAAGAAGCCATCTTAGTGTACTTAAAAGTACACTTTTATTTTTTTAATCATGTTTTGTGACTTTTGCATTTATTTTGTGTAATTAGTTGCAACTTCATCATTACGTGTAACTACAAATACATTTACTTCAGTGTTCATCTAATTGCATATAAAAGAATACACACACACACACACACACACACATATATATAATTTATTTCTTTATTTTCGCTATGGTGTTGCCATCTTAAAAAAGAACATTTACTGCCTTTAGTATAGCTTTAGGCTTGTTTAACTTGAACATGATATATGTATGACCACATGACATTGTGTAACCTAATTGTACTTTAAGTAGCTATAAAGCAGGTCGCTTTTCAGTGACACTTTGCTCATAGTTTCTTGTAAACAAAATATATGAATTCTAGGAAAGTCCTTGCTTGACTTTGAGTTACTGAATTTTGATCATGCGTTGGTTCAATTATCAATACCCTTGTTCCCAAAACTAAAAGTGCAATAAAGGTCTGTCTGTCAATCTTGTGGAGATCAGTCTGAGCCGAGGAGTTCCTCTTCCCGTAATACACACCCACCTTCAGATGGCGTAGGTCTTCCGATGGCGCGCTTGCCTTATATGGATAGGTAGGTGCCGATTTTCCGGTATGATGTCATCGCTTGCTAAATTTGGGCAGTGAAATAAGAGGATCTAAAAGATACTAAATATTAATCTGTGTTGGTGACCTGAATATTAAATTAGAATTTTTTTGGTGGCCCCTTTCTGTGTGGTGACACATGTCAAAAATAATAATAAAAATAAAAAAAAACGAGGCAATACAGGCTTGCTATCATAAATGGGAATTAAAATATTTTATATGTTTTTGACCAACGAGAGATCAATTATGATAATTCTATGCATGTATATTATAGTCTTTAATTTAATTTACTATTTATTTTAGATATTTTAGGTGAAAATAAATTCTGATATGTTTCACCTCCTGTCATGTATTGTAGTCAGAGAAGACTGGTTTCTTCAAGCAGAAGTAAAGTCTCTGAGCAGAATCCAAGAAACTGAAATCACAAAAGAAACTCGTCGTTTATCCAAGGGGCTTCTTCAGAGAAACCCAGGGTTTATTTGCTTTTAAGGATGCACTCTTTGGCTTCTTTAATATACGAAAAGGTTAAATAATAATTATGCTATTAATAATTAACAATTATGCTATTATTACTTCTTGCAAACTTTCATATTCACCGCAGTAAATTAAATCAAAATCATTTATTGTTTTAATAATAATAATAATAATAATAAAAAAATCGAAATGGTGCTTTGCATGTAAGCTTACATTTTTGAACGTAATGTTGATATGTAATGAACTATTATCTTACGAAAGTTGGTATTAATAAAAAAGAAAATGAAAAAAGAACTGCTTCAGATTAACAGAATGCAAGCCGACGGCGCCCTCTTCTGGTGCAGAGGATTGCTGCTGAAATTGTTTTATGAACACCTTTGTAGGCAAACACGACACAATAATATAGGCTACCCATGATTATAGAAATGAATACTTTGTTTCTAAGATTTACTTCTACATTGTATGATGATTGTTTGTTAGATGCTGTGTTGTTGCATTTGAAAGTTAGGTCTAATCATTTTCCTGTGTGTGTGTGTGTGTGTGTGTGTGTATATATATATATATATATATATATATATATATATTAGCCCGGTAAAAATCAGAATACATGCTGTCATTATTATGCTACTGTTGAATAACTATTATGGGTTCAAATGTTGTTTTTGACTTTTTTTCTTTCCTTTTTCTTTTTTTACATCCTCTGCTTGTATATTCATATGTGGATTTTGCTAAACAAGCATTCTCTCCCAAAACATGTTACTACTAGTCTGTCTTGGTGAACACACACACACACACACACACACACACACACACACACACGAACTCCATTAGGACAACAGAGAGTTTTTCGTTTGACATACTTTATTACAGTTCATAAATATTGATTAGTTTCTGAGGTGCTCAGAAAACAAACATAGAAAATTATATTGTACTTTACAAATGGTAAACTTAAGTACTCGTGGTTGATCTTATTTACATATAACAATGAGTGAAACCTCATTAATGAACTTTTTCGGGAAAAGAAACTGCTGAAGTTGGGACTAACTCAAAGAAAAAGTCAATTCCATTCAGTTTAAGAACAAAAAGTACAACATGTAACTCGGAAGTCAGGCAGCTTTTATCACAAGTTTAGCGGACACAACTTCCTGCTTGGTGAGCCAGACATTTATATCCCTATTGTACGGCAGTCACGTCCACGGTTTACTCCTATAATACTGAGCGCTCCTCTGAAGCGTATGGGTCCATGCACAACCTGGTCTAAGTGAACAAGAAGTCTCTTTTCTTGTCAAAAAGTAAAGCGTGTAACAGAGTGAGTCTCATGCTCTCTGTCGCTGTCTCTGTCGGACTGAGTTCGTGAAGTTTTGCACTCCCCAAAAGTCCAGTCAGGACATCCTTTTACGGCACGCGGCCGGTCCGAGCGGGCTAATGCCAGCAGTCGCGCGGGCTTGCAGACATCTAGCCCCTGAACTTTGTCCCTTGCGTCTATTAAAGTTAACTCAAATGTCCTTCGGTTCTTCTCAGAACGTCTGCAGCTGTTGGGTCAACATAAGCTGGCAGCCGCTGTTGACGTGGTTCATGACTTTCTGCTTGAGCTGGGCCACTTGCTCGCGCAGCATGTTCGCGGTGGACGCCAGCTCGGAATTCTGGGACTTCAGGTTCTTGACTTTATCCTCCAGCCGGGAGATCCTTTCCAGTTTCCTCTTCCGGCATTTGGACGCGGCGATCCGGTTCCTCATGCGCTTCCTCTCGGCTTTAATCCGCTCCTGGCTCTCCATGTCGATGGGGGAGAGAGGTGGCGTCTCGCCGGGCATCTCGGGCACCGTTTGGGGCTCCTCCTTCAGCGCCTGAAGCCGCGGGTGCTGGACGGTGTGCTGCGGCGGGGCACTGGTGTAGTTCATCGCGGGGTTGGCAGTGCTGATGGCGGGGTTGAAAGTGTTCAGGTCCGCGTACACGGGCGGGTCGGAGCGCATGGAGGAACTGTACACCGCGCCGCCTGCCATGGACGAAACGGGTGCCATGCTGTTGTTGATGGTTGTTTGGGGAGCCGAGGTGACATTGGGCATGTGCTGGTGATGTAGCTCGGCCAGTGCCCTCACGAAGCCCTCCGCGAAGCCCTCCTGTTCGTCCGTCACGTTCTTGGGACACAGAAACTGGGTTGGAGTCGGCGTCGTGGTGATCATGCCGTTGCTGGACTGGATGATGAGCCGCTCCAGCTCCGGAGAAGCCAGTTTGAGCAGCCCCACGTCCGGGGAGGTGAGGATGTCGTTGGCTTTGGCCCTCAGGTGCGGCTTCAGGTTGCCGGATGGGTCGGTCAGATTCAGCGTCATGCTGCGTTTCAGAGCCTTGTGGTTGTATCCAAAAGCAGCGCTGTCATGCTGAGAGAAAGCGCTGTTTAGAGAGTCATCGTAGAAAGTAGTTTCCATCTTGCTAGACATAGAAGAGAAAACGAAACTTTTTAGTTCAAAAGTAGTCTTTCACAAACTCAAGCAGTGTCCAGTTTCAGAAACGAGCGCCGCGCTCTCAGAGACAAAAGCGAGAAGGATCGCAAAGTTCGTAAACTCCCCGTCCCGCGAGAAACTTACTGCGTAAAAGTTCTCGCGCAGCGTCCCGAGCTCTTCTTCTTCTTCTGGCAGACAGAGCGCTCTTCTTCCACCGCCGCGCAGCTCAAAGATGCCAGTGGACAAACAGCGCGGAGCCGAAAAGTGTTCTTGTTTATTTTAGCTCAAGCTGTGTTGTCTAGATGTTTCACTGTGGCGAGTTCTGTATACTCTGAGCTTCTCCAGCGTGGACACAAACCTTATCTGCTACCGCTGCCCCACTAAAAATAGCAATGATGTCATGCGGGCCGTCTCTTATTGGCTGGAGGCTTTACTGGGCGTTCCGCAATTTCAGATAAGGCTCGTTGCCCTTGACGACCACCCTCTTCTCGCGGTGGCTGATGGGATGAGGTAATGCTGTAAATCGACGATGCGGTGCATTGTGGGATTACGTATTGTTTTTGAATATCTGGTTACCCGCTTAGCAGTTTTAGACCGTGGCGGGATACAAAGAAGCCGAGTTCTGTATAGCGTGCTACTTTTGTAACGTAAACTTTCACTTTAATAGACGTCACGAGGTCTTGTTTGAGAAGAAGTGAGTGCGTGCGTTCGGGAGTTGGGCAATTTCACTCGTGAGTTTCACAAGACTCAGCTGTCCGTCCCGTAATAACATGTGAACTGTCAGCTTTGATATAAATGGGAGTTGTTTAGACAAGTTAAGATGCACGCTCATGTGGCGCGAAAAAAACGGGGCTATAATCTGGTGGTTCATGGCAAAGTACATTTGCTCCGTCGGCCAATGGCTTTGAAAAGGGGCGTGTCTTATTGTGGAGTGACAGCGTGCCACAAGGTCCATCGACCGTCTCCGTGACAGTCCCTAGAGATCCTCTCAAAAGTACACACACCCGTCTCAAACGTCACTGTTTAAACCACAACAGCAAACTGATCGAAATCAGCGTGACAATCGCTAAGTGACACCAAAGAATGATTCATTTGACTTTGGGATATTTTCAATTGGTTTTCATGAGTTTTTTTAAACCTATGCAAATATGTAATTACACGTTTAATTGCATTTAGCAATGCGATGGACGTTGTTAGTATGTTTCTAGATTTAATTTGTTACTGTAACTATTACGTAAAAGTATTTCTGATTCTACAATTTCATTTAGGAAAACCCACGGATAACAAAAGCATTCTGAGCAATAGTGCATGTATAAACAGGGATAAGATCGTTTTTACTGACCTCCAGGACTTGACGATGGTCTCTGGCACGTTTCACTTGGTTGCGACAGATCAAGTGGTCGAGCACGTAAAAATGACATTAAGCGTCACTCAAAACAAATGATGGACTTTAATGCACAGACTATACTTGTTCTCTTTATTTTAACACTCACTATATTTATTTTGTCCAAATATATTGATACTCTGATATATTTCTATTCAAATTCAACATAAAACATCAGTTTTATAATTCAGTTTTATAAATAGAATATAATTCCTTATTTTAGTGAACATACACTGCATTTAGAGCAAATCTAAGATACAAATTATATATATATATATATATATATATATATATACATATATATATATATGTATATATATATATATATATATATATATATATATATATATATATATACATATATATATATATATATATATATATATATATATATATATATATATATATATATATATATATATAATTAATGTAAATATTAATAATTTAATGTTTAGATTTCTTTTTATTTATTAATTTGTAAAATTGTATTTACATTTCATATCAATTTGTACTTCAGTTTTCATGAATCGGAGAAATTAGACGCAGCTTTTGGATAAATTATGCCATATTTATGGTCAGATTTATTGGAATTTCTATTGGGTTTTTATAAATCTTTTATCATTCATAGGCCGAGTTCAAATGCACAAAGGTCAGATGAGGGTTTTATTGTAAATTAAAGGTCATGACCAGATCGAAGCATCCTGCATCCTCTTTCTGATCACCACACACGTCTGCATCACTAATGCAGGCGACAGGGGATGTCCAGAGTTATGACAGAGAGAAGTCATCTTTGTTTTTGTACTACACAGAAACTTGTTTGGGCAGCACCACCAAACCAGACCAGATGTAGAAACTGCAGCTTGCCTGTGAAACCAGTTCCTCTTTGCTCGCCTCTTTCCTTTTTTAGCTTTCCTCGTCACCTTTCTTACTAGTCTACTTTGTTACATGCTAGGTATATTACGATTTCCTTTTTAAGCCTGATGTGTACAGTGTCATCCAGTCTATTCTGTTCATCTTAAAGTGACAGTTCGTCACTATCACCTGCTTTACTGGACATAAACTGTACTACAACTGCAGTGTAGAGCAGTTACATCTATAGTGTAGACAGTAACTCTTACATAAATGTTTTATAGTTTTATATACATTTTTCTGTATATACAAGAATCCTAATGTTTATGTCATTACAGCTTATATCTTGCAGTTTCTGAGCCACCCAGGTAGAGGCTGGTACATGGATGGTGCCCTTGAACCCATGGAAAAAGCAATTATTTATACATCAGTGTATATACTGTAGTCTTTAATATGGCTGTTGGGTTAATATCAGATATCCATGGACTGTGCATGGTGTGTTTTCTTTGACATGCAGCCTGTGGTTATTTGCAGTAACTTAGCCTCTGGCCGCTCAGTCGTCTCGGCAGTGGTCCGTCCGTCTGTGAGGAGGGTCTTGTGTAAATATGGCCCAGTCACCCTCCTCTGAGACGGTGTTGTAGTAATTGCCCTCCGCCACATGCTGAATTTGTGAAAACTGAACACACAGCGCCGGGTTCATACAAACATACATGTTCACTTTAGCTGTCATTTGCTGGTTTGTTAATCACGTTAAAAAGAGTTTAGTTTTGTTAAAGGGTGTGTTCGCTCCACTTTCTAAATCAGCCGTGTTTTCCATTACCATTAGTAGAATGGGAACATTTTGTTTTACTAGAACTTGTTCGTCCATATATGTGACCCTTATTTGGCAATTTTTTGAATAATCTTTCCATTGATGTGTGGTTTGTTAGGATCCGACCATATTTGGCAGAGATATAACTATTTAAAAAATCGAAGGGTGCAAAAAAATCTAAATACTGAGAAAATCACCTTTAATTTCCTGTTTGTCCAAATTAAGTTCTTACCAATGCATTTTACTAATCAAAAATTAAGTTTTTATATATTTACGGTAGAAATTTACAAAATATCTTCATGGAACATGATCTTTACTTAATATCCTAATGATTTTTGGCATAAAACAAAAAGCAATAAATTTGACCCGTACAATGTTTTTTTTTTTTTTTTTTTGCTATTGCTAAAAATATACCCCAGTGACTTAAGACTGGTTTTGCGCTCCAGGGTCACATGCAATGTCCAGTTACATTCTGTTCTTTGTCAGGAAATGAATCCATAAGTAACAAATGCGACTTTTCATTTTAAATTGCATTAGTAAATATTTAAATTAACTATGACTAATAAATGCTATTGAAGTATTGTTCATTGTTAGTTGATGTTAACTAATATATTTAACATATGAATCCTTATTGTAAAGTGTTGCCAGGATATGTAGACTATTAATTATATTCATTACTATTACCAGGTGCAGTGGAATAATCAATTATAATTGGTCAGTCGGTTCATTCAGCAGTCTGAAATTTCCTAACCATCGTCCATGTGTACAACCTGAAAATCATGCGAATGAGAGTCTACAAATTCATACGAAGTAACCAACTTGCCAAGATAAAAAAAAAATTACTATTTGGATTGAGGCTGTGTAGGAAAATCAGACTTCTCATCATGAGAACATATATTTTTTTAGGACACCGGTGCTATTTTTATGTGTCTTGCATCTCTTGACGGACATACAGAGTCTGATTTCACACAAACAAACTGCCCTCTTGACTCCTAGTTTTTAACATTTTAGAGATTATTAATATTAGACCTGTGAATTCGTTGCAGTGTTTGTTTTTTTCTTCTTCTTAGCAGTTGCTTCAAGTGAATATTTAGGTAAAATGCTATAATAATATAATAGTTATTATTTAAAAATGAACCGTTTAGCACCAGAGCCACTGAGCATTTAAGTTTGCGAATCATGTTATATCTGAGCCGAGCGGAGTTTGAGGAACAGCTGCCCGGTCATGTCCTCTGCCCCGCTGCGCCCTGCTCTGTTTTAATGCCAGTCTGTCCGATCCCTCATAAAAGCCCATTGTGGTCCCAGGCCTGTCACTGTGTGTCTGTAATTAGTGTTCTGTAGTTCATTGCCCTCGAGCCCATGTTCAGAAATCACTAGGGTCCTAATGGAGGGCTGGGCAAAGGTCACGGAGTAATCCTGTCATATCCAAGCCATTGTGAGGAGTCCACAGCCATCTTAACGGCGTCTCCTGCCTCAGAGTCAGACTAAATCAGAGCTCTGGCGCTAGCGGGACAGACTCAAAGAGCACACTGGACCGGTAAGCCTGTGGGGGTCGTAGGGCTTTTTGAGGAAGAGAATAGGCTGTTTTATGGATCACGGCTCAGTAATATCTTAATTTTTAGGGACGCTTCCTTTATTGCTCATGATTAGGGTCATGGGTTTTGTCCTAAATCGATTGAGCTACAGACACGAATGAAACATTAAAGTTTGCAGTTTGTTGAGTAGAAATTTCCTATTACTATTTAAGACTTATGATTTTCACTTCTCACCCATAATAAAATGATAGAAATAGACATTGTAGGATGGATATATATATACAAAAACAAATTAAACATTTATTGACAAGGCAATATTTGTCATATTTCTATAGTTTAAATTTAAGTATTGAAAAGAAATGAACAAAAATTTTATAATAACTGGACATTAAAAAAAGTAATAAAATGACAAAAACATAACAATTTGCTGTTAAAATAAAAATGACTGAAATACAGAAATAAATAGAAATTAAAAATGTAAATACATGCAACTCAAAATCTATTTCACGATATAGACATCAACTATAATGCTAAAATAACCTTATCAACCACTCAACAGTTAGTATGCCAACACTGAAACAGAAGAAAATGGCTTAAAAGTTTTTTTTAAATGAGTTTGTTATTGATTTGATACTAATTTTCACACTCCGTTCCTTTCCGTAGCAAATTTGAGCCAAACCTGTCAAATCACAAGAGACCTGGAAATTCAATTTTCACAAAACGCATAGTGAGTTTTGTCTTTGTAGGACACTATATTCCCAAGTTAGTAGCTGATAAGAGACTGGGCATCTAAACCAGTTTTGGAAAGTCATCTCTCACCTCAGGTTGCTTTATCGAGCCTCTCTTTGACAGTTTTGGTCTAAATCTTACCTCACTCTCAATTGTTTATTTATTTATTTTTGTATGTGTTTTATAACACATTCCATCGGGATAAAGGCAGAGATGTTTCGCGATGCATGTTTGTTCATGACTGTGACTTTAAACCAACTGAAATATTGATAGAACTTCTCATTCATCTATTCATAAACTCCTCTAATTCTGAATTACAGTGAATGAAAGATTGATAAAGCAAGCTGATTATGAAGGCATGTGGCTTTTCATTCATAACCATTTTCTTGGGTAAAAACAAAAAACAACACACAAACTGGAGCAGGTGGAGAGGGAGATAAAGCCGAACGCTGCCTCCATGTTCAGTGTTTTTACTTCATGCTTAAATCGCAGACAACAAAACCTTGCACGAAAAGATGGACCACTGCAGTCATAAAATGTAATTTATCCTTAACATGTCCATACGCATTGTTTCAATATAAAGATTTTAAGTTAAAGCCAATCTTTCAATATATGTGTAAATATAAATTATTGATGTATTTCTATTAGTTTAGCTTCTGTAAATTAGAAACAATTATTTTTTTTACAACTTTCAATCACCTTTTATCCTTTATTAACTGGTTTAAATTCTCCTTCAGTCGAATGACATGTTTTTTTACATACTTTTTTAAAAGTTCAAATAAAACAAATATAACACTTCCTGAAAGTATTTCATCTTGACTATCCATTGATGATGTGTAGCGTCTCCACTAAATGCTTCTCACATGTTTTAGTGCTTATTTTGAGATGGAGTGTAGGAGAGTCTTTACGAAAAAATTTAATGGATTGTTTTCCAGGCGGACATTTGGTGGACTGTGGTTTGAAATCTCGGGATTGATGTGTTTGGGATATGTTTTGTACTTCTTAACCAGGGACTGACAAAACACTCGCACAGACCCACAGCTTCACTCTAGCAGTCGCTGTGCCCACCACATAGTTGGCAGCGGTATGAGACACTAGCTGAGCTAATGTGGTGTATGATAACATCTCCTTCTGCCATGGGCGGAAGTGGGGATGCGGCTCGCTGCTTATTTTGTGATGTCCAGGATTTTGTGGTTTCACTGAGGTTGTCTGAGTCCTAAACTCTGTATTTACACTGTGCCTAGTCCAACTTTCATTCCAGAAAAAAAAAAAAAAAAAAAACTAAACAGAAAAAAATTGGTTGGTTCACATATATGTGGTAATGTTCTCAATAAATAAATAAATAAAAAATGCAATTCATATTTATGCAGTGACTTTTTAAATTGCCATGTTCCTTCATGTAAAAAATAATAGGGTTGTACTATCCTTATATATTCTGTAAAAGAAAAATAGTCAGGAATAATCTTAATAATAAAAATAATAATATATGTATATATTAATGTGTGTATGTATGTATGTATATATATATATATATATATATATATGTGTGTGTGTGTGTGTGTGTGTGTGTGTGTGTGTGCGTGTGTGTGTGACCCAAATTTTCTTCTTCGCCAAAAATCATTAGGATGTTAAGTAAAGATCATGTTCCATGAAGATATTTTGTAAATTTCCTACCACAAATATATCAAAACTTATTTTTTGATTAGAAATATGCATTGCTAAGAACTTTAGAACTTTAAATGGGATTTTCTCAATATTTAGATTTTGTGCACCCTCAGATTCCAGATTTTCAAATAGTTAATAGCCAACTATTGTTCTGTCCAACATCCTAACAAACCATACATCAATGGAAATCTCATTTATATTAAAAAAAGACTCTTGTTACGGTACAGGGTCGCACATGTGGGTAGAACAGAGCATATTAATATTTTAGTAAGTCATGTGCTGCCAACATGCATAAAAATAAAAATTAAATAAAAGAAAGAAAGAAAAAAGAAAGAAAAGATAATAAAATAATAAAAAAGTTGAATTCAAATAAAATAAAGGCCAATAAAATACCAGATATCCAATAATTGAATAATTTTGAATAATATTTTATTTATTTATTTATTTAATTTTTTTTACATTTAGATTGTGGCATGCCATATGGTGAAAATCCTCAAAGTGAAATATTTAATTTAACTAATAATTCATTATATGTTTTTGTTTTGCCACATAACAGTTTGAGTCATTAAATGTATTTATTTATTTTTTATTACATTTACACATTTTTATAAAATGCATTTATTGATTTTTTCTTCAATTGACGTATTTTACTTTATTTTTATTTTTATTCGAATATTTGAATACAAAGAGTAACCTGGAATATGTGTTTTAAACTAGATTTGTCCTTTTGTGATGTTTCTGATGTTTTTCTCTTCTTGTTCATATTCTTCTGTGCAGCCCAGCTGAATTAAACCGGCACAAGTGGGGGTGTGACCCGTGCCATTGTGTTTGTGCAGAATATGGACTCTCTTCCTCTCTCTCCTCTTCTTTTTGCCACCTACGCCATCCTGTGTTCTTGTTCCTATCAACAGAGCCTGTTTATGCTCAGGCTAACTCTGATAAGACAGAATGTTGTGTTTGACTTTTCACTCGTTCAGCACTAGCCTTGTATCAATTCATTGTCTGTTTGTGCACACACTCATGCTCATACACAATCTCTTTATGGCTATCCTTACTACAACTGAAGGGCAGGAAATCCGTTGCCTTCAAAACAGTTTCAGTGGAACGCCATTGTGTTGGTTTGTTCTTTCCAGAAAAACCTAAAGCCCACGTGACAGGAGTGAACTTCCTGAGCATTTTCTGTCACACAGTGAGGACAGGCCACCAACCCCCAACTCTTTTTTCGCTCAGTAACACACACACTTGTCTATAACTCATTGTTTGGAAGCCCTAGTTCTCCAGGACCACTCATACGTGAACACTGTGGCTGTAATCACTTCAGCTATGGAAGTCTGTTTCCTCCATGGGATAAATCATAAATTGTGACTTTTTATCTCACAGTTGTCTTTTTTTTCTTGCTGAAAATTCTAAGAAAAAAAAAAGAGAAAAAAACCCACAATTCTGACAAAAAAGACCATTGAGTTGATCATTTGCAAAGTGTTTGATTGACAGGCGATCTGACCAATCATAACGCTGAATCCACCATCTTTCCAAGCAAATCAGACGGGAAAGTAGATTTTAGAACTTTGAGTAGAGTAGAACTTTGGTGGATTTATACTTGGAAAAAGTATGTTATGATGATCATTCATGTTCATTTCATGCTTTCAGTAAATATTAAAAGACAATCGGTTCACATGTCGCTTGGTCTGAGACAATACAGCAATCTGTCACGATATATTATATATTAAAGGATTCTGAACCTGACTTCAGTTGAGATTTCTGTTCTGGAATAATATGCAAATGTATGCATATAGATAATGAGTCATTTGCATATCTAAACATAGCAATTCAGAGAACTTTTCATATAAAACAAATGTTCCCATTTCTAAATATAATCAATCAACTGCAGATGTATGCCTCTATGTATCAGATACATTTGCTACCTTGGGTTTTTTCTTTGAGAAATCTCTGGTTTTATAAAGAAGCATCATCTTTGGCTGCACAATGCCTCTTTTTAGTCAAAGCGAGTGTATTCTCTGGAGTCTTTGTGGGCTCATGGTCTTGTGCCGCTGGTGTGTAGGTTGGAGGTTGGGACTATATGACGCATGGCTCGGTTTCTTTTGCTTGGCTGGGTGTCAAAATGATTACCAATAACACAAAGGCTTTCCCTCCAAGAACTGCTGTTGTTTCAGCTGCTGACGGAGAAAAAAAAAAGAAGCAGGTTCCTTTATGGGTTGTTTTCTCATCCAGCTGCGTCCTTGTGGACATTATGTTTTTTTTTATAGCTTTTACAACAACTCAAAAAATAATAACAGGAAAGCAGTTGTGAAAACATCGTCCCAAGAATCAATCTTAATATTCATTCGCTGTCCCAGCTTGTTCCTTTGAATTATAAAATTGTCGGTTGGTGTTTTGGGGGAAAGTGAGTGCGCTGTGCTCTGTTGAGGTCTTGGCGGGTTTCTGCTTTTCTCTGTAGGTCAGACATAATTAAAGACACTGTTATGAAGGAGAGCGGACAGCTGTTTCTCAGCATGTCACACAGCACTTCTTTGAGTGTGAGAGGACGTGCCAATCCAACGCTCGGCTGTCCTCAGCACGTCTCGATCAACAAGTGACAGGACATGAGCGGCCAACATCACTAGGCTTAAGTTTAAACTTCCTTAATGCTCAAACTGTGGTCAAGTTCACCAGCTTGCCAATGTGTGAGCTTGCATTTGCCTACATACTAAATGATTTTACTGAGTATTTCTGAATGTTTCCTGTGTAAATGCTAGGCCTGAAACATAACTTCAAGCACTGGTGCGTTTCACAGCGTATGTATTTGTTGACATGAGGGTGGGTTGAATGTGACAAGCGGATGATCTGCAGAAGATGCAACTTGACTAAAAGAACATACACTTTTCTTTCTCCCGAAGTTG